>NC_142346.1:21032500-21340000 GCF_054954075.1 Amborella trichopoda
TTCTCTATATGTAGTGAGGATTTGCTAAGATTCAAAGGTCGGGTTTGTGTCCCGAATGATGAGAGTGTAAAGAAAGCTATATTAGAAGAAGCACATCATTCTCGTTATACAATACATCCCGGAAGTATTAAAATGTATCAGGACCTGAAGAAAACCTTTTGGTTGAATAATATGAAAAAAGAGGTAGCACTATTTGTGTCTAAATGCCTAACATGCCAGCAAGTAAAAGCTGAACATCAAAGGCCTGCTGGGTTGTTGCAGCCTTTACCGGTGCCAGAATGGAAATGGGAGCACATCTCTATGGATTTTGTCTCTGGCTTGCCTAGAATAAATTCAGGACATGATAGCATTTGGGTCATTGTGGACCGGTTAACCAAAGCTGCCCACTTTCTACCGATTCGCACGACGTACACTTTGGATCAACTGGCTCAGCTGTACATTAAGGAAATAGTGCGGTTGCATGGAGTTCCTGTCAGTATTGTATCGGACAGGGATACTCGGTTTACTTCTAAATTTTGGGCTAGACTACAGTCAGCCATGGGGACGAGACTCGCCTTTAGTACTGCCTTTCACCCCCAAACTGATGGACAATCGGAGAGGACCATCCAAACCTTGGAAGATATGCTGAGGGCCTGTGTTATTGACCTTACAGGAAGCTGGGATGACCATTTACCTCTGATTGAGTTTGCTTATAATAATAGCTTCCAAGCCAGTATTCAGATGGCACCATATGAAGGCCTGTATGGAAGGAAATGCAGGTCACCCATATGTTGGGACGAGGTTGGTGAAAGAAAGCTTTTGGGGCCCGAAATTGTCCAGATAACCACAGATAAGATAGCATTAATTCGTGAAAGGCTCAGGACAGCTCAGTGTCGACAAAAGAGTTATGCCGATAACCGAAGGAGAGATCTTGAATTTGAGGAAAGTGATCGAGTTTTCCTAAAAATCTCAACAATAAAGGGCATTATGAGATTCGGCAAGAAAGGAAAGTTGAGCCCACGTTACATCGGACCATTTGAAATCCTGAAAAGAATCGGAGATGTCGCTTATAGACTTGCCTTATCACCCGAATTGGCAAATGTCCATAATGTCTTTCATGTATCTTCACTACGAAAATATCAGCCCGGCCCGTCCCATATCTTAAAATATGAACCTTTACCGATCAGGAAGGACCTATCCTTCATTGAGCAGCCAATTTTGATACTGGATAGAAGGGTGCAAGTGTTGCGTAACAAGGAGATTCCTTTAGTCCGTGTATTATGGCAATACCATTCAAGAGAAGAGTCGACTTGCGAACGAGAAGACGAAAACAGAGAAAAATACCCCTATCTTTTTCAGTAATCAAGTACACAAATTTAGAGGACTAAATTTCTTTAAGGAGGGAAGAATGTAACAATCCTAAAATTTCAAAAAAAAAAAAAAAAAAAAAAAAAAAACGGGGAAATGATGCTTTTAATAGGTGATGGTCTGATTGAGTATGATGGTCCTTGGGGACCATCACTATTTTCAAAACTTTTACTTTGGTTTAACTTTTGCTTTGCCTGCTTTTGCCTCCTGCTGCTTGCAGCTGGCAACGCCCTTTAGCGGACGTGGTTTTCGTACGATAAAAGCAGACTTTTAACGCGACACCTCAGGTATGAGGTATAGCGTAATAAAATAATATAATAATACGTTATAAGAATTTAAATAGGGGATGTGAACACTCCCACCCTAAAACAAAATTTTGAGATCTCTCTCTCTGGTCGAAACACACTGAACTTCTCTCTTGAACCGAATTTTTTTATCGGAAGCTCCCTCTCAAATAATTGTGGGTAAGTGACATCGTCTTCCTGAAAAATAGTCTGTTTTTAATAAATATTGATATTTCCGTCCAGGATCTTTATTTTATAAGTTTTATATGTAAGTGACCCCATTGTCTCGAAAAATAATCCATTCTTTTTAAAAATGAAATGAAATAATTATTTCTGCTTATTATCATGAATTTTAGGCGCGATAAATTTTATGCGCACGTGACCCCATTATCTTGAAAAATAATATTTTTAATAAAAATTGTGATATTTTATCTATGTTAGAAACTTTGAATGCTGTAAATTAGAAAAATAAATTTATTTATTTTTCTTGTCTATTGGTAGAAATAAATGTGATATTTCTGCTTTTAGTAAAATTGTGATATTTCTTTCTACTGTTTTGAATATTTAGACATTGTAAAATTCATGTGCAAATGACTGCCTTATTATTTAAAAATTGACATTTTTGCAATTGATTATAGTATTGTTGTGAAATGTTTATTTGTGAATTGATATTCCATAAATTGTGATAATTCCGTATTCTTGAATTTTTATAAGAGTTTTTCTATACATATTAAATTGGCAATTATGCTAGAATGCCTTTACAAACTGCTACCTTTCTAAATTTGAGCCCAAAATATTTGATTGGTTATTTTTGAAATATTATAGAGAGTGACTGTTATTAATGGTTTAAGTGAAATTCATATTAATGGTTTCAGTGATATGTTGAGTACATGATATTGCTGCTTTCGAATGTTTAAAGAGATTTAGAAATAATTTAAGTATGCAAGTGGACTCATCCGGTTCGCCGGTGAGGTATAAGTGGACCTATCTGGGACGCCGGTAGAGATTAAGTGGACTCATCCGGTACGCCGGTGGGGTATAAGTGGACCTGCAGGGATTAAGTAGACCTATCTGGGACGCCGATAGGGATTAAGTGGACCGATCAGGACGCTGATGGGGTATATAGGTGACCTACTTGGGACGCCAGTAGGGTATTTTGTGAAATCCTTTGAATTATGTACTGCCGTTAAAAGTGTTATAAGCATTTCAATTACTCGGATTATACTTAATTATGCATTTATTGAAAGTGAAACTGTTGATGCATTTCTGTTAATAGATCTCATTTTGTAAAATATTGATATCTTTCAATCATGATTATTTTTCGGATTATGATGATCACTTACTGAGTAGCCAAACTCATCAAACTATGGTAAACATTTTTTCAGGATAACTACGGATTCATTTTGAGTGCTAGTCAAGATCAACCTTGGAAGATACTGTTGTTGTGCTAGCTTTCTTTATTTACTATGTAAGACCTCGCCACTGTAAATTTGTCCTATCAATAGATGTATATATGTTTTGTCCGTCACATCTCAGGAATAATAGTATTGTAAATTCTTGGGGTGTGACACCTATACTCGTCGTAAGCTAGTGGGTCACCATTTTCCACTCACCTCACATATGTCATCCATCTATCATAGGTAGTCTCATGCAATCTCCCCAAAAGTGAGCTAAAATCATTACCATACGCACTCCATGGCCTCTATAGACTGCCATTCATTACTATCATGGTCCAGCTGTACGACCTTAAACTAGAATGCATGTCCCGAACGCATGATTTTAGAAGGCTTTGCATAGGTCCCGGAGGCTTGACCTTAAACATACCTTCACAGTGAAATAACAGGCATGGTGTTTACCTTAGTAAGGGAATGCCATGAGTAAAAATGACGGACGGGCATGGACACGAAACCATGAGTAAAAAAGTTACGTGAAAATAGAAAAATTGGGCACAATGGAAACCCGAACGGGGATAGTCAGTAAAAATAGAAAATAAGGGTGTACATGGCTATGAGGTCGTGGGTAAAATATCCCCAAATAAAAGGAAGTTGGTGAAAACCGTCTCTATGATGCTGCTTCCCAAGTCCAAGTAAAAATCTGCATAGGACGCTTAGACCAATAAAACAGGTTGATGCAGCACTCGTCTCTACAGGCATCTTCGGCCCTCACTTAAAAGAAGAAAATCCTTGGTGTCACAATGTCAGGGCTCCAAAAATACGAGCTCTATGGAAATTATTCTGACAGCTTGAGTCTATTCTCAGAAAGGACTCGAAGGACAAAAGATTCGCCAAGACGACAAGACAAGTCTCTTGAGGAAGAACACTATTTCCACAAGGTAACAAACACTCTCTAAAAATGCTAAAGACCACTACGAAGGCAAGAAGCTGATAAAGCCAGAGCAAACCTGCCAGAGACTTCAGCTCACCTTGCCGATAGGCCCAAACCTTCGGGATCGGCTAACAAAACTTTCCCCAACTAGACCCGGCGGACGAGACCTACAATAATATTCTGACTGTCAAAACCAAACCTGGTGTAGCAGCAAACAACACCAACCAAAGGTTCTATAGAAAACAAATAAGGAAATCTTTTCGACAAACCAAAAGACCCCTTAAGAAGGCTATGTCAGCCATGACTTGGGACCTGCTATGTAACAAACTACACAACATTGGGTAGGGGTGGTTGTACCCAAAGTTGGTCGCCTCGATAAACTGAGGTACCCTACCCTTCACAGAACAACTGGTGCAAGATGCAGACGAATGCCAGCCAAAGGCTCTTTTGTTGTTGATCCAAGACAAAGAAACCCAGACCAAATGAGAACAATGCCCTTCCACATGACACTCAAGTGTTAGGCGAGCCTGATTCTGATTGACGAGGTTCGTACAAAATCCTCATCTTTAGAGTCACAAATAGTCCACAAGAGGTGTGGAATTTGATAAGATCCCTCAAAAATTTCTCTTCTCCCCTTAAAGTCTCCACAGACGGACCTGGGAACAATGCATCCGTATGTCTGAGCAGCCTAGTTGCACCATCCGTACGTCTCGACATTCACAAGAAAAAAAGTAAATGCCGGAGGAAATTTTTTGAATGTTGTCCTTCTCGCTTCTCTCGAATCACAACAATCGGTGGGGCAAGCTGTTTGAACGCATCTTTCAGCATCTTGGTCCGTGATGCTGAATAAATCGGAAGCAGATCAATAAAGCCTACAAAATAAGTGGAAATTCCAAAAATCTTAAACTTACCCTAGAACTGGTCAAGATCTTCATTAGCACTTCATGAGACTATCTGCCAAGTTTCATCGCGATCAGACATGTCCAAATCAGTGAACATAAAGAAACAAATTTGGCAAAATCGACCTCTAGCACCCTGAAATGGACCCTGTAACTAGAGTTATATTTTTGGTACATCAAACAATAGTGGGACCATCTCCATTGGATTTGGCATGGTCTAAAACCCCTATGGGTTAAGCTTCAGCTTAATCGAGTGCTTCGAGACAAAGTTATGAGAAAAATACTGAAAAGGGGTAGGTCGTACACTATTCCTGTCTGGCCACCTTCCACTAAAACACCATTAAAAGTGGATACTTTTAGAGTCATGGGCAGTCATTTTCAGAGCCTATATCTCACTCGTTCCACGTCAGATCGTGCTCAAATTGGTGATCATGTTCGTCTCATCAAGACAAGCGATTCGATATGTGGTATGCCCCGTGACGATGCTCAAGCAGAGAGAAATACTAGAAGGAAGCTACTGATCCATGAAGAAAGTTTCAAAAATTTCAACAGTAGCATACCTCACTCCGGTAACCAAATCGCGACGCTCGTAAATCCGATCGACACGAAACCAATTGTATTATGTGCGTAAGGTCTGTGGCCATTTTTATCCAGAACCTCATGTACGATGAATTGTTGGATTTCACACACAGAGGCATCAAAGCCACTGTAAATTTTGATCGTTGGATTTCAAGATTTCGATCAAAAACTCAAGGTGACGGAATCTTCATCTAGACAAGAAATAAAGTTATGTTTATTGCAACGTGATTGTGACCGCAAGCTCAGTGTGATTCAGTGAAGAAACCATGAAGAAACATCAAGGAACGAGCACACAATCGATCCAAAGTTTTCAAGATTCATCCAAAATTCAAGTCTCATGATCACTGTTTAAAAACATGATTCGTGGCTCGATGTTGGGATCAAATCGATTGCCATGCCGAGCCTCACAAGAAAACAATTATCTTTCGATCAAACGGGCATCGGAACAACCCCGGATAAGTCATGGAAGATCACACAAGTTCTCGAGCAGCCGCAGGGACGTTCTGAAATTCTACACATTGTTAGGCAGGGGCAATACAATCCTTTTACACCCATTTTTAGAATTTATTTTAGTTCAATTAAATTTTAATTATCTTCAATTCTAGGTAGTGTTTGGGCATACACCCACGTTTTAGCTCAATTCTATATAAACAGGCAATGCCTCATTATAAAAAGAGGGTCAATTCATTTTACTTGGATCATTCAATAAGGTTCTAACTTTTTCTTGAGCTTATGAGTACGTCTTGGAGAGAGAGAAGAAAAAGGGACAATACCCTTCAGTAAGGTAACTTTCTCTCTCCTCCCCGCTCGCTCCTCCCTCTTTTCTCCCTCTTTTTCTCTCCTTTTTTTCTCTCTCCAACCTTCTTTTTCTCATTTTTATCTATTTCTCTCTCTTCTTCTCATCTTTATCTATCTTTCTCTCTCTTCTTCTCATTTATCTCTTTTTCTCTCTTCTCTTAATTTGACATAGTCGATGAAGCCTAGCACTGATTGTGTCTTCTCTCTCCTCTTCTTCTGACACTGTCGGTGAAGCCTAACACCAACTGCATCTTCCCTCTCCTATTCTTTTGACACAGTCGGCATAGCCTAGCATCCACTACATCTTCTCTCTCTTCTTTTGATACAGTCAGCGAAGCTTAGCACCAACTGAATCTTCTCTCTTCTGTTTAACACAGTCGGTGAAGCCTAGCATCGACTGTGTCTTCTCCCTCTTCAGTCTAACACAGTCGGCAAAGCCTAGTGTTGACTATTTCTTCTCTCTCTTTTGTCTAACATAGTTGGTGAAGCCTAGCACCGACTGCGTCTTCTCCCTCTTCAGTCTAACACAGTAGGTGAAGCCTAGCATTGACTGCATGTTCTCTCTCTTTTGTCTAACAAGTCGGTGAAGCCTAGCTTTGACTGCATCTTCTCTCTTTTATCAAACACAATCAGTGAATCCTAACGTCGACTGCATCTTCTCTCTCTTCTGTCTAACACAGTCAGTGAAGCTTAACATCGATTATGTCTTCTCTCTCTTCGATCTAACACAGTCGGTGAAGCCTAACACTGACTGCGTCTTCTATCTCTTCTGTCTAACACAGTTGGTGAAGCCTAGCATTGATTGCATCTTCTCTCTCTTATCTGTTTAATACAATCAGAGAAGCCTAGTACTGACTACATCTTCTCTCTCTTCTCTGTTCAATACAGTCAGTGAAGCTTAGCACCATATGCATCCTCTCTCTCTTTTGTGTCCAATAAGTAGGTGAAGGTTAGTGCCGACTGCATATTTTCTCTATCTTCTCCTTCCAACCGAGCTGATGATACCCAGCACCGACTGCCTCTTCTCTCTCCTCACTTCTTAGACACAGTCAACAAAGCCTAGGGCCGACTGTGTCTGTTTCTCTCTTCTCTTTACAACCCAGTCGGCGTTGCCTAGCGTCAACTATGCCTTTCACCCTCTTTTCTCCTTCCTTCTCTCTTCTCTCACACTCTTCTCCTTTCTCTCTTCCTCTATTTCTTTCTCTTCTCTTTTTAATTCTCTTACTACTTACTCTCTCTTTATGACTTTCATTCTTTCTGTTATCCTTTCGTTTGATTAAGAGCCTCTTATGGTAGTCTTATCGTCTAGCCGTAATGTTGTTGTGCCAGCATTTCTATGCTAGCTTTATTGCCACGACAGACTAACCATCATGCCTAGCTAGGCAATATCGGCATTGAACATCTAGTAGTAATCATGTGAGCCAATCTGAGTTACAGAGCTCATTTTATTACCACGTCAAGCCAATTATTCACCAGCTTAGTCACTGTGCTGATCTCTTCGCTTAGTCGAAGTCTTCTCTCGCCCATCTTTCTTCTTATTCTTCTCTTCTTCTTTTGAATGTGGATGCTTGTGTAAGTTCACCAAAGAGGAAAAGGTGAGGTCTGACCCACCTGTGTTATAACCCTTATCATATGTGTGTGATTGTAAAAAACAAGAGAATACAAGCCCAGGGAGGCAATTCCAAACCAGTTTTATTACTGGGGGGCTTTCTTTGTGATCTGAGGGCGTCCATGAGAGCTAGCTTGAGTAAGTCCTAACCCCACCTTAAATTCCTCTCTCACCGGTTGGTAACACCTGCCCTCGTTCTCAAACGATGGTCCAGAGAGAGCAATCTCAAAAAGTCCCAGGTCTCTCTGAAACCCAAGACGCGTTCCATTTGATCCTCAAAAGATTCGGAGGGCGAGATAGAGGCACCTAACTAGTGGGGACTACCATGAAGGGGGTCGAGCTACTCCAAGGGGGAAAGGGATGGCAGTTGTAAAGGGGACACCTCCCGTTTATCAATCCGAGACCAGTAATGACTGCGTCTTCTTGGCCACATATTTGGCCTTATTTTTATGCAAGCTAGTGCTCCTTGGAGGGCGGATGACATTCGTTCAAGCACTTTATATGTAGCCCGTGACACGGTAAGAGGGCGTGACTATGCCCTTTCTCAACCTGTTTTGTGCAATTTATTCCATGGCTTAAGGGCCTCCTCATGTGGAAAGGCTTACAAAGCGAAGGAGAGGCATTTCTTGGGGACTTTAAGACTCCATTCCCCATCAGTTATGTATATAGGTGGTAAGGGCCTATTTCCCTACCACGTATGTCAGAAGCCAGGGCTCGGGAGATAAATTGTGGCCTTGCTTGATGAGGATTTCTATACAAAAAGCTATCTTTCATAGCTCAGGGGAAGCTCGGGGCTTATTTGAGAATGACTCCTTGAATATGCAGCGGGTCCCATTTCCGGTTGGGAGCTTTACCCACCGTGCCTTTATTGATGAACAGGGAAGGAGCTGGATGGCGGTCCTACTACTATTAGGGAGCTCATGTTCATACTGAGCAATAGAGGGGGAGTTTTACCCTACCGGACTCCTCACAATGCCAAATTGGAGGGGTATTTCCCTCATCGCTTTTCCCATTAGCATGAGCATGATCAAAGCTACCCCTTCTCCATGCTTTTTGAAAAGTGTCAGGGTGAGGTAAACATGGGGATGACGAAATAGCTTGGGACTCTTCATGAATGCTAGTTGCTAGGACATATATGAATTGCTTGATCCATATGTCTAAAGATGACAGAGGTAAACAAGTATGTGATACCTCACTTCGGCAGAAGGGTCAGAGTGATTGACGTCTATGCAAACTGGTGGAGAATTACCAGTTGGGGATACTGGAATGAGGATCACCCCTGAAAAGGAAAGAATGGAATTTGGTGCCAAGAGACTAAACAGAGGAGAGTGGTGGATCCTCCTGCTCCTGGTGAGGTCTTTGTTTTGGGGTGAGGCACGAAAGGTCCCAGGTCATGAGGGGCATCCCATTCAAGACTTGAACGCGCGGATAAGGAGTGGTCCTCATTGTAGACTGGTTGGAGGCCTTTCTTAAGGAGGGAGTTCTGAAGCGGCTGCTCCTCCTCCAATAGGGAGAAAGAAAAGGAAAAGATCCACCCCTACCGGCACTCGTGCACAGACTCAAGTTGGTGGGCATTCCCGAAGACATAGGGCTGCCAAACTTCCTATGATTTTCGGAACCAGAAGGTAGCCCTTCCTCGTCTGATCATTTACCAACTCCCCCAGTGTCACCTTCTGCACTTTCTCCAACATCTTTTATCTGTTCGGAATTGTTTTCTTCTTCTTTAGAGACTGAACCAAACGACTCCTGTCCTTCTGAACCCATTACTATTGCTTTTGACCAGGAAATGACTCTGAAACTTAAGGAGGTGCCCCTAAGTCCAAGGATAGTTCCAGAGTAAGATCCAGTTCCCATGGAGACCAGCGAGGCTAAAGGCCCTAAAGCGACTGCTCTAGGAAGGGAATCGGATGCTGATATAGCCTCTGTGCTTCAGAGGTTTAGTGCCCCGACTGAGGCAGGGATGATGATTCAAGAAGAAGGGCCTATGGTTAGTGATGCCTTTGAGTGTTAAGAGGTTGTTGCCCCCGAGGGCATAGATAGTGAAGAAGAAGGGGTTGAGCTTTTTGTGATTGAGGTCCTAGCTATTGAGGGCACAAGCCAAGTGAAAGGAACCATGGCAGAGGCTGGATCAGCGATCGACGAAAGCCAAAGGGAAGAGGCAGTTCCTGAACTTCCCAATGGTGACGTGGCAGTTCAGGAAGGTGAGAAACAAGGGAAGGAAGCTTCTTTGGAGAATGCTAGGACAGAAGTGGAGGGCCCCATGGGCATAGAAGAAGGCAACGAGGCTGGTACTGAAGAATACAGGCAACTCAAGGCCGAGGCTGCCTCTAAGTTTGAGGTGCACGATGCTCAGGAGCTTGTCGTCATTTCAAAAGAGCAGGTAGCTCAGATGGCTATCACTTCAACAAGCCCGGTCCTTGAAGCCAAAAACTCTTCAGCACTAGCAATCACAGCAGCATCATCCAGGCTCATTTTTAGCAAGGTTTCTGCTATGATTGCAGGCATGCTTCATGCAGGCCTTCAGGGTTTAAGGGGGCTTCCTTTCAATGAGTTGGGAGAGGCTTTCGCCCAGCTTAAGGAATTTTCTATCACGACTATTGTGGTTAGGAGTGCGCCAAAGTCCTTTCCCATTTTGATGCAACCCTAAATGAGCTGGAGAGCTGGCGGTGGGGAATGCTGCATTGTGAGGCAGAAATCAGTAGGCTATCCTCATTGGAGGAGTCAATCTTGCATCGTCGCGAGGAGATAGATTCCTACACTGGGAAGAACGCCACCATGACTGGCCGTAAGCTGGATCTCAAGAGGGAGGCGCAAGGTTGCTACAAGAGGATGATTAAAACAAGAGAAGAGATGCGAATATTAAGGCAGGAATTCCTTGAACTTGAGAAGGAGATGATTCAAAGAAGGGCAATGGAGGCCTCCTTGGTTGCAGATTTATCCGAACTCACTCGGGCAAAACTGTGGCAATGGAGGAGGAGATTCAAATGCTGGCTGAACTGAAGGAACGTATCCAGGACACCGAGAATTCTCTTGTAACATGCATAGCTGAGATCAATAAGATAACTGATCATTTCTGAAAATGTCTTTTCTTTTTCCGTCACTTGTAAGAAGTTTCAACTCATGAATAAAGTGCTTCATTCTCTTCTTCTAGCTGACTTTGCTTCATTATTTCATTTTCCTCTTACTCATGTGCTCTCTTTGGGATTTAAACGCCTCTCGAAATGTTTTTTTTTCAAAAGGGGATAATACCCTAAGCCTTGTTCAGTCCCATGACGGGCTGTCATGGCTTGGATAGCTTCGAAATGGGGAGTTATTGCATTTTCTACTCTTAATGTTTGATTAGTCAAGGGATCATAATTCATTTTCCTTATCATTTGGTGAACCTGTTCACTATAGATAGTTCAATCAGGAGGGGCTTTGGCCTCCATTAGTGGTGCATTCACTTCAAACCCATCATAGTTTTTTGGTCTCAGGCACGAACTCCTTGAGATGTTTGAAGCAATACGCATGACCTCCAATTGGCTCTGAAGACTGTGAACTTCACGTCTTAACTCTACTAGGGGATCCTGCTCTTGAGGGGAAGAAGGCTGCCCTTTCACACATTGCTCTCCTCCTGCTAAACCAGGGAAGTGTAGAACTTGTGGCTGGTCACTGGTTCGAGGAGCATCCTCTATGCTTATAGCAACATGATTTTGAAAAATTTTTAGCAGCGGTTGGCCTGCTACTTCTGCTTTCAAAAGTGTAATGGCGATATGCAGGAATTTTTGTTGGTCCGACGTATAGATGATCTTTGGAGATGCGAAATCTATCCCCATGAATTGCTCAATGTCAAGAATTACCTCTGCTTCATCTGTTGGTGAAATGGCTCAAAACTAGGGGCAGAGGGTGAGGATTCCTCTTCGAGTGAAAACGGAGTTTCTTCAGAGATGATAGTTGGGATGCTAGAATGAATGGGGGTTAAAGGGAGAATTCTACCTTGCCTTTCGTTTTCTTTGAACATGTTTACCACTGTTCTCCCCACATCCTCAACATCTATGTGAGGCGAAGATGTTGTCTTAATTGTAGACTTGTGATCCCCCTCATTTAGCTTCTGAGGCGACACCAGATTTGTGAAGTAATACTTAGGATTAGTGCAGTGAGTTTCGGCTATAGGAAAAGGTCTTTTATCAACATATATTGTATGCTCTCTCCTATCTCAACTATACTTGTAGCACTAGTGCAATGTCGATGGAACCACTCCTTGGTCATGGAACCATGGCCAACCGAGGAGAATGTTGTAAGAAGTGTCGATGTCGATTCCATGAAACTGAGTGTAATTGTTCAGCTCGCCGATATTAAACCAAATGTTAACTGTGCCAGCTAGCTACTCTCCTGATTGGTTGAACCCTTGAACTGTGACATGGGTCGGAGTAAGATCTTCGGTCCCTAACCCCAATCGAGTAAGAATCCTGCTTGGAATAAGGTTGACTGTCAACCCTCCATCCAACATAATTCGATTGATGGGGCATGCATGTAATTCACCTGTCACAAAGGGAGGGTGATTATGAAAATTTCCTACCAATTGCAGATCATCCTCTGAAAAGGTAATTGGCAGACATCCTCCTAAAATCGTCGAGTCCACCTCAATGGGTCTCATACAACTCTGGGTTAGAGAGAGCCTGAACCAAATCCATACGGTAATCCTTTGAGAGCATAAGGGCATTATAAATGCTGAGAAGGGCTGGAACCTTCCTTAAATGTCCTATCACATCATATTTCACCTTTCCTTGGTCAACGCTTTATGCTCCTAATCCTGCCATGGGTTTGGGTGGTATGCTGGGTTGAGGAGTAAGTTTGGGTGGAAGAGGTTTATTTTGACCTGCTGGCTAACTTAATTGCTTAGCGGGCTTGGTTTGAGTGATGAAGGTTTGAGGTTTAAGAAGCGATTGTGTCAGAGGTGTCCCACAGAATTGGAGAATAGGTGGGTTGTTCGGAGTTTGGCTTAGCAAGGAGCCTAAGGAGCTGTAGGATAGGTAAATTGGTATTTAGATTAGGGAGAAGTGACGTACTAGGAAACTTCAAAGTGCCTGACTTCTGCGGTGGAGGTTGTAACGTCTTCTCCGACCTGAGGCTCATTTGCCCCGTGCTGGGTTATGCTCCTAGGATTTGCAACATATGATAAGCCTCTTGAGAATAGAAGCTCTGCCCTCTTGATTCTCTCAATCTCTGCTTGAAGGCGAGCTCAGGGGGCCACTGTGGTTTCTTTGGCTTTGACTTTTTGTGATTCTTTGAAGAAGTTGGCTCTGCTTTGGCTTTAGTTGCCAGGACATCAGCAACTGTTAGGAATCCAACAGCCCGAGCCAGGGTCTTTTTCAACTGCTTCCATTGTGTCCTGCTTATGTTGATTCCTTCAAATTCCTGTCGAGAGCCTCAAAGTCTTGACATTTCAAGGTTGTACCTGTAGAAGACATTGGGGAAGAAGGATTAGAAGCAGAAGAAGAAGATGGAGAAGGGTCCGAAGGTGGGGAATTTTTAAGGTCATTCCCCTCATCAGACCGATCTGGGCAGCGTTTTACGTCATCACCAGGGTTGGACGTGTGCAAGGAATCTTTTAGGTCTTTCCCTTGAGGAGAAGATGACTCTGGGGTGTCCTCTTGATGGTATGAGGAAGGAAGGAGGAGCGTGCCAAGGATGAAATCCATTAAGGTTGGCAGTCGGGGGAAGGGGCCTGAGAAATTCCTGCTCTATTGGCGGTTGTGCCGTCTTGTTTCTCCAGCGAGCAGCCCTTGATGCCTGTCTCCTTCTGGTTTTCTATGTTGGTGCTTGATTCATCTTGCTAGGCTTGTGAACAGCCCTAGCTTGGCAAACTACTTCTTGCCTGAAGGACTTGAGTTTACTTCGCCCATGGTGGACTATCGATGGCTGGGAAGCCGAGGGTTCAGCAAACTCTGAATCATTATTACGTGAGTTATGTGCTGAGAGGCCCTCTTGAGCCAGTGGAGTAGTGACTTGGGGAGCACTTACTGGGATGTCGTAAGACTCCTGACATTCCCATATTTTCTAGGCAAATATATTATGGAAATAGGTGCATTCCCACAGGTAGTGGCCCCATATCTGGTGATATGGGCACCAATGGTCTTCCATTCGCTGGGCAAGGCATTGGAGGTACCTTACTGGCTTCGGTGTGATCTAGCCTGCCTGAAGCATTATAACATAAAAGGCGTGACGGATATCAGGGGCTTCGTCCTCTTCTTGGACGGTTATTACGTGGGAGGCTTCTACTGCACCAAATGCCTTCTTAAAGTCCTCAAGCTTTATCTGACCTTTCTGAATCAAGGCATCAATGATATCCTTTAGCGTGAATCAATCATCTTTGGGGTTATTGATCCTTCGATGGTAAGCACAGTAATTCGCCTGAGTATCGTGCTTAGCTTGCTCAGAGAAATTGGCCTCTAGAAGCTCGATCATGTTAAGTTTCAATAGTAATTGGAATAGTGTAGGGACCCATTCCTTCTCAATGGGGTAGACTTTATTCCCATGCCTGGCCCAATAGTCATCTTGATTGAAATTTGCAAGTAGGGGTACTCGGTTGTACGTCTGTTGTTTCTTGCCAGCCTGAGGCGTTGTCTTTGTTGTGCTCACCCCATTGGAGAGGTCCAAAGTTTGGGAGGGAGCCTTCTTTGGGTCACTGACCGTGACAACTGCACTGATTACTCCTTTTTGTTGGTTGCCCCGAGTGTTAATTTGAGAGATACCATTGCCCTAGTTGTTCCCTGAGCTTGCAGACGGTTGTTGTGACCCGCCGTGGTGGCGTGCTAGGCTTTCTATGCAGACCGATTTGGAGATCAGCTTTAACATGGAAATCAGATTGGAGGCCTCAACATGTAGGGCGATTTCAAGTCACATGTTCTGCATACAAGTTTAAACTACTACCTTCTTAGGCATGGGATTGGGATCGCGAGCGGCCAAATTTCTCCCTCTTGATATGAACATGTCCACCGGCTCATCGGGGTCTTGAGTCAGGGTGAGAATCTCAATGGTTTGAACCTCTCTCTCGACCTCATAAAAATGTTGTTGGATCAGCTGCTCCATTTCGTCCCAAGTATGCATTGAGTTTGAGGGAAGTCGAGCACACGATTGAAAAGCCGATCCGTCAAGGGTTTCAACAAACTGATGGAGGAGGAGTCTCCCATCAGCCGTTGTTTCTCGACATGCTACCTGAAAGTGGGTGATATGCTGGTTTGGGGACGTGGTTCCATTGAATAGGGGAAACTTCTCTTTCTTGTAATCTGAGGGAAGCAACACCTGGCCAATGTATGAAGGGTGCGGCCTTTGATAAGGCATTGCAGCCTGTATCCTTAGAATTTGTCAGTTCTTTAAGCTATGGGAAACCATAGCATTGATGTCTGCTTGTGAGACAGGGTGAGCGACTGTCACGACCCCGCCCCCGACTATCGTACCCTACACAGCAACGGACGATCGAGCTTGGGTTCGTGATCTAATGTAATGTTTGTCACTCTGGACGGAGTAGACTTAACACTTTTATTATCGGTGATGAGGCAAACCAAAGAACAGAACTAAAGAAAATGTTCAACTAGCATAAAACATAAATAAATCCCAAATATAAAAAATCTATTACATTAAATTCTTCCAAAAATATTACATTCAGTTTGGGTCATTAAGGCCCAATATTACACATCAACAACACAACAATGAACAAAACCTTGGGGGAAACCGCCCAGACATAAACAAAGTCTGAACACCTTCTTCGAGAAGTCCCACTCCGGCATTCCACAGCAAAAATTGAGCCCGAAGCCTTGACCCTGCCACTATCAAACTTCAAGGAGAGGAGAAAAATAATGGGATGAGCTGTAAAGTCCAATTAGCAAGTCTAGTGTTATGCATCTATGGTGATTCTGTCCATGTGTGATAACAGTTCAGTTCATCAATATACAATCATAGTTTGGCATATATGAATATTAGATCAAGGTGGCGAATAAGAACATTCTTCCAAGCAACAGTCACCATCGAATTAGTATAATAATGAACATTCTATCAGGGAAACCATTAATCATTCAATCATTCCAATTTCAACATACCATACACAGAGATTCAATTATTAACCACGCACTCTCAAGATCACCTATTCCCATAGTAGAGGCCTTATCCATTAGGCTAAGCCAATCCCATTGCTTAAGGCCCCTACCATCACACAGAAGGGAGAGTATTGACAAGTGGGGTAGTCCACTTCGTAATACCCTCAACACATGCACACAGTCCCCAACGTACATTGGGGGTCCGACAGGCTGTCACCTTGCAAGGCATCCAATCAGATCTCAGATCTTATCACATAAATCTTAGGGGGCGATTTTGTTTCCCCCCTAACCCATTCCTGTCACTGTGTAGGCCAAGGAGTATGCCGGCAGCACATTCCTTTCTACCGATGATTGTCCCATTGCGTAGCATGCAATATCACAACAATGCCCACTATCGGCGAGTGTCCCATGGCATAGTGGCCAATATTCTCATCAATGTTTTAGTGAACCTAGCTATCACAACCAATGGGCTTGGGTCCCACCACGTAGCAGCCAATGTTCTCTTCAAGTCCAGTATCCACCACCAGTGGGCTCGAGTCCCAATGTGTAGCGATCAACCATCTCATCCATATAGCCATGTAACATCCACTAACACTGAGCTCGAGTCCCAGAGGCAGTTTCCACTACCGGTTAGTGTCCCTCCATGTAGTGGTCAACATGAAAATAAACAATAACCATTCATCACAGTGTCATAATAATATCCACTACCAGTGACTGTCCCACCAAGTAGTGGCCAATCTCAAAATAAACAATGGTCATTCATCACAGTATGCCTCATGTAGATGCATTATTTTTCATCATAGTGTTAGAACATTTACAAGAGTAATTTAGTGCAAAAGATTACACAAGGCATTCACAAATAGACCTTCACAGTGGCATGTGGTACTCATTATGAAATTATTTCATCACTAAAGCCCTTGTGGCCCCTTTCCACACATAAAGCATTCATTTGACATGGTTCACATATTTTTAAGGCATTTGCCTAAAATTCATCATATGGCATCGTTCCCAGATCTTCATGGCATTCACAAGAAATTTGTCATATAGCATTCACATTTATCATTTATCAAAACAATTTAGTGCGCATGGATATATAATTGGTGCAGTGACAAGTAACAGTGACATGCCTCTCTTTATGAGGGCGTAGCTCTCGATAAAGGGAAAGTTTCATAATGGCTTCAACATGAAACCTGGAGCTTGCGCATAAATCTTACAAAGACATAAATTTGAAAGAGTTTGGTCATCGTTTAATGGGTTGACAGCCTAGTACAAAGTGAACCTTAGTTGCTGGAAATTTTCTTGCAACGGTGCGCGGTGACATCTTTGCGCATTTCAGATCACGGTTTAAAATCCGTGAGAAATTTAAAAAATCTCAAAACATGCAACTTTGACTACATTCACAAACCTCTCCAATGGTTGAGGTTTAAAGGTTTTTGGACACCGTTTCCTGAGTCAAAACATTGCTTGAAGAGGGCCACAGTTGCTGGAATTAGCAGCAACTGTGGGGAGTGTCGAGTCTCAATATCTTAGGCCATATCTCTTTCATTAATGCACAATTTTATCATGTCATAAAAAGTGAACTTAGAGTAAATATACATGTCTTATATCTGGGACCGATTTGATCCCATTTGGACACCATTTGGCCCATGATCATTTTAATGCCAAAAACAGTAACAGTTTTGCGATTTTTGTCATGCTTTTAAAGGACACTTAATATATCATGGTCAATGTGGATTTTGGGCAAGAAACCTTATTCGTGCCAACAAGTCTCACAATGAGCATTCCATGAGTTTCCATGGATAACAATATCATACATACATATTTAACTTGGTCATGGAATTTAGGAGCACACTCTCAAATTTCCAACCTTGTGCCAACCCATTCATACTTCACATGTTTCATTCTATCATCCAAACCATTTTCATCATGTTTTCAACAGTCATGGGTGCATAAAAGCTAGACCCACTTACCTTAATTCTCATGGTGCCTCCCAGCTCATGGCCTTCACGTGCTTTCCTTAGATCCTCCAGTGGGCTTTCTTCAAAGGGCGACGGTGAACTCCTTAGGGAAAGAGAGAGTGTGAAATGAGAAAATCTTGTTTGTCCAATGGCCTAAGTACTCATGGTTGGTGGGATTCACTGTGGCTGACATAATCACTCATGCCTTTCACACCTACGGGGCGGCTATGTGGTTGACCAAAACACACACCGATGCTGCTTCCTCCTTCGCTCACCTGGCACTGGCACTGCTTCTCCCTTCTCTCAACCGGTGCTGACACTGCTTCTCCCTTTTCTCAATCAGCGGTGGTGCTGCATCTTCTTATCTTAACCGATGCTGATGCTGCTTCTCCCTTTTTTCAACCAGCGCTGTGCCTTCCTCACTCACCCAGCATTGTGCCTTTCTTCACTCACCCGGTGCTATGCCTTTCTGTGGTAAAATCATGGTCCTTATATCATCTCCCCCCTTAAAAAGGATTTTGTCCTCAAATTTGTGTTAAATTTAATTAAACAGGTGGGGGTATTTTTCTCTAATTTCATCGTCCCATTCCCATGTCAATATTTCCTTTGAGTGATACTGTCATTGCACTCTTACTAGGGGAATCTCTTTATTGCACAATACTTGTACTCTCCTATCTAATATCCCAATTGGTTGTTCAATATAATTCAAATCTTCCGTAAGCAAGATTGATTCGTACTCCAAGACATGGATCGGGTCAGATTGGTATTTCCTCAGCAGTGATATATGGAAGACATTGTAGACGTTGGCCAATTCATGTGGCATAGCAAGTCGGCAAGCCGTGCTTCCAATTCTTTCCAAGACTTTAAAAGGTCGAATGAATCATGGAATCAATTTCCCCTTTTTACTAAATCTCGTAACACCCTTAGTTGGTGATACTTTCAAGAAGACTCGATCCGCCATTTCAAACTCGAGGTTTCTCTAGCGATTATCGACATAACTCTTTTGCCGACTTTAGGCTATCTTGAGCCACTTTCTAATTAAGGCATTCTTCTCAAAGTCATCTGAACCATTTCGGGCTCTAATAATCTTCTTTCGCCCACCTCGTCTCAATAGATGGGCGGCCTACACTTTCTCCCATACAGTGCCTCATAGGGTGCCATCTGAATACTGTTTTGGAAACTATTGTTGTAGGTAATTTCTATCAAAGGTATATGGTCTTCCCAGCCTCCGTTAAATTCAGTAACACATGCCCTTAATATGTCCTCCATGGTCTGGATGGTTCTCTCTGATTGTTCACCTGTTTGGGGATGAAAGGTGGTGCTAAATGTAAGTCTGGTTACCTAAGGCTAACTACAAACTTGCCCAAAATATGGAAGTGAATCTAGTGTCCCTGTTTGACACAATGCTGATGGGCACTCTGTGCAATCTCACAATTTCTCTGATGTACAATTGGGCAAGCTTGTCTAGGGTATAGGTCGTGTGAACCACAACGACCCAGATACTATCATTCCATGCACTTGATCTCGGTAATCCAAAAATAAACTCCATCGTGATGTGTTTCCATTTCCACTCTAGTATGGGCAGGGGCCGTAGCAGTCTAGCAGGTTTCTGATGCTCTGCCTTCAATTACTGACATGTCAAATACTTAACGACAAACTGTGCCACATCTCGCTTCATGTTGTTCCACCAGAAGGTCTTTTTCAAATCGTGGTACATCTTTCTACTCCCTAAGGGTACCATGTAGCGGGAGTGGTGTGCTTCCTCTAGGATAGCCCTTTTTATCTTCCTGTCATTAAGAACACACACTAGGCCTCTAAACCTTAACAAATCATCGCTCCTCATAAAGAAATCTTCTTTTCCTTCCATTTCCATTTCTTCAAGGATTGTTATCATCAAGGGATCTCCTTTTTTGGTCGCTCGGAGTGTTGAAGGAGTTGGGGTTCCATCCTTAAACATGACAACATTCCTTCCCCCTCGCTACAGGGCTGAGATGGGTGCCACTCCACCACATCTTCTAACAGGTTCACTTCTCAGACCATCAAATGTGCCACAGAGACCACAACTTTTCGACTTAAGGCGTTGGCTACTGCATTAGTCTTGCTCGATTGGTAATCAATTGTACAGTCATAATCATTCAAAAAGTCCATCCATTTTCTTTGCCTCATGTTCAGCCCTTTCTGGGAAAAGAGGTACTTGAGGCTCTTGTGTTCCGTGAACACCTTAAACTGGGCCCCAAAGAGATAGTGACTCCAGATTTTTAACGCGAACACTATTGCTGAGAGTTCCAAGTCGTGAGTGGAATAGTTCTCCTCATGCGGCTTTACCTGCCTTGAGGCATAAGCAATAACTTTACCTCTCTACATAAGTACACATCGAGCCCTGTATGGGATACATCGGTATAAACAACAAAGTCTTCATTCCCCTCTGGCAAGGCCAGTATTGGGGCTGTGACTAGTCTCTTCTTAAATTCTTGGAAACTCCACTCACACTCCTATGACCATATAAATTTTGCATTCTTCTGGGTCAGTCGAGTCACGGGAAGCGCTATCTTTGAGAATCTTTCTACAAAGCGCTTATATTACCCTGATAGTCCCAGGAAGCTACGGACCTCTTCCACATTTGTTGGCCTTTCCTACTTAAGTATGGCTTCGAACTTAAAGGGGTCGACCGTGATCCCATCCTTAGAAATAATGTGTCCAAGGAAGGCTACACTGGCGAGCCAAAACTCTCTCTTGCTCAACTTAGCATACAAGCTTTCCGACTTCAAAGTTTGCAAGACCATTCTTAAATGTTGTTCATGCAATTCCCAACTCTTAGATTATTCCAAGATATCATTGATGAAAACTGTTACAAAGTCATATAGGAAGGGTCTGAACACCCTATTCATCAAATCCATGAACACAACGAGGGCATTGGTTAATCGGAACATCATCTCATTGTGACTGTATCGAGTTCTGAAGGCGGTCTTTGCAATTTTTTCATCCTTGACCCGCAATTGATGATAACCCGATCAAAGGTCAATCGTCGAAAACACTTGAGCTCCTTGGAGTTGGTCAAAGAGGTCATCAATCCTAGGCAGAGGTTTCTTATCTTTCACCGTCACTTGGTTCAACTGCCTATAGTCAATACATAATCTTGAGGACCCATCCTTTTTCCTCACAAACAAGACCGGTGCACCCCAGGGCGACACACTAGGTCGGACAAATCCTTTATAAAATAATTCCTGCAACTGCTCTTTTAACTTTTTCAGTTCTGTTGAAGCCATTTTATATGCAAGTACTAGTTCTATCTCAAATTTGATTTCCCTTTCTGGAGGTAGAGATGGAAACTCCTCTGAAAATACCTCAGGGTATTCTTTTACTACTGGTATCCCTTCTAACTGAGTCGGAACATCCTGATTCTCCACCACATAGTTAGGTATCCTTCACACTTTTTTGCCAGAAGGCGAGAGGCCCAGAAGGCAGAGATGATGTGCAGTGGGGAATTGCTCCTAATGCCCTTGAAGTGTATTTCTGCTCGATTAGGACATTTAAAGGTTACCGTCTTTTCATGGCATTCAATGGTGGCATGGTGTATAAACAACCAATCCATGCCTAGAATTACATCAAATTCTTGAATATCTAGGTGGATTAGATCCACAGGTAGGTCGCACCCATCAATCATGAGCTTACACTGTTTATATATTCTATCAGTCTCTATAGAGCCTCCCACAGGCGTGCATACTATTTAAGTATAATTGAGACATGCAGGTGCGACATTCATGTAATGGGCAAATTGGGGTGCAACAAATGAATGAGAGGATCCAGGGTCAATTAAGACTTTAGCATTACTATCACAAATTGAGAGCATACCTCTAATCACTGAGGTGGATGCCTTAGCCTCTTATTCATTGAGTGCGAACACTCGTCCTTGGGTCTTCGGACGATCTTCGGTCTTCATCATCGGGCAGTCCTTCTCACAGTGGCCAAGCTTACCACATTTCAGATATACATTCTTCTTCAGATAGCATTCGGCAGTAGTGTGGTTGCTTCTCTCACAATAAGTAAAAATCCGGTGTCGATCATTGTTCATATTGTCCGGAAGACTCTTCGGGATCCTTAGGTTAGGTGGGTACAGTCTCCCTCTGGAATTTATCCAAGAAGATTGCCAGGCTTTCTTCCCACACTTTCCTGACAGCATAACTTCCTTTTTTTCCTACCTCCCTTAACCTGCGATCCTCGCAATCTTTTTCCATCTTCAGAGCATGGTCTTCCATCGGGGTGTACGACTTCATATTGGCCGACATCACCCTACTCCTGATACACCCTACTCTTGATATCTGGTCGTAAGCCCTCTTTCAAATTTAGTCGCCTTTCGTGCCTCGATATTTATGATGTGGGGCGTATACCTAGAAAGCTCTATAAATTAGTCGACATATTGTTCACCAGTCATAACCCCCTTGCTGGAGTTCAATGAATTCTACTTCCTTCTTTTCCTTGACTAAATCAGGAAAGTACTTCTTATCGAAAGCCACCAAGACGTTTCCCAGGTGAGCTCGGTCCCTGTCTCCCTCCAAGTGTTTTTCACCAAGTCCCACCAGTATTATGCTTCCCCTTCCAGAATAAAGGCTCCTAGCCTAACGTTTTGCTCATTTGAGCGTTGCAACACCTTTAAGATCTTCTCTATTTTCTTTTTCCACCTCTCAGCCTTCTCCACTCCTCCATGCTCCAAAAAGGTTGGGGTGTCATTCTCCTAAACCTCTCCATGAGGCTACTGTCATTCTACTCGGGCATAGGAGTGGACTAGGTTGGCATAGATTCCTTCATCAATTGGGTCATAACCCCTAGAGTTCTATAAAACTCGTCGAGTGCCTTAGTATTGTCATCATTAGAACTCGTGCTGTGGGTACGGGCTCTCGGCATCTTTTAACCTAGTCATAAGAACACCCAGTCACTTATCCACCCCAAAATAAACCAAAGGACTATCCTAACTCCCTAGGCCAAGAATCCTATCCTGGCTGCTCTTACACCATATCTGTCACGACCCTATCCGCGACTATCTTACCTTATGCGACAACAGACGATCGAGCGCGGGTCCGTGATCTAATGTAACATTTGTCACTCATGAGGGAGTACACTTGATGCTTTTATTATCGGTGATAAGGAAAACCAAAGAAAAGAACTAAAGCTACAGCTCAATTAGCAGAGAACATAAAGAAATCCCAATACCAAAAATCTATTACATTAAATCCTTCCCAAAATATTACATTCAGTTCAAGGCATTAAGGCTCAATATTACACATCAACAACAACAAAACCTTCTGCCAAACAGCCCAGACATAAACAAGTCTAAACACCTTCTTCGAGAAGTCTCACTCTGGCCTTCCACAACAAAATTTGAGCCCCAAGCCCTGACCCTGCCACTATCAATCTACAAGGAGAGGAGAAAAATAATAGGATGAGTTATAAAGCCCAGTAAGCAAGTCCAGTGCTATGCTTTTAAGGTGATTCTGTCCATGTGTGATAATAGTTCAATTCATCAATATACAATCATAGTTTGGCATATATGAATATCTGGTCAGAGCAACGAGTAAGAACATTCTTCCAAGCAACAGTCACCATCGAATTAGTATGATCATAATTCTATCAGTGAAATAATTAATCATTCAATCATTCCAATTCCAACATACCATACACAGAAATTCAATTATTAAACACGCACTCCCTTGATCATCTACTCCCATAGTAGATGCCTTATTTTTTAGGCTAAGCCAACTCCATCACATAGGAGCGTGAGTAATGACAAGTGGGGTAGTCCACTTTGCAAAGCCCTCAACACACGCACACAGTCCCCAGCGCGCATGAGGGGTCCGACAGGCCGTCACCTTGCAAGGCATCCAATCAGATCTCATATCTTATCACATAAATCTTAGGGAGCAACCCTTTTTTTTTTTCCCCTAACCCGTTCCTATCATTGTACCAGGCCAAGGAGTATGTCGGCATCACATTCCTTACTACCGATGAGTGTTCCATCGTGTAGCAGACGATATCACAACAACACCCACTACCGGTAAGTGTCCCAGCATGTAGTGGCCAATATTTTCACCAATATTCTCTTGCTACCAATGGGCTCGGGTCCCACCGCGTAGTAGCCAATGTTCGCATGAAGTCCAGTATCCAGTATAAAGCATTATCATAGTAGTGTCCACTACCGGTGAATGTCCCACCGCGTAGTGGTCAACTTGAAAATAAATAGTAACCATTCATCACAGTGTCATAACAATATCCACTACCGGTGAGTGTCCCACCGCGTAGTGGTCAATATCGAAATAAACAATGGCCATTCATCACAGTATGTCGCATGCAAATGTTTTATTTTTCATCATAGTGCTATAACATTTATAAGAGACATTTATTGCATAAACTTTCACAAGGCATTCTCACATAAACCTTCACAGTGGCATGTGGTACTCATTATGAAATTATTTCATCACTAAAGCACTTGTGGACCCTTCCACACATAAAGCATTCATTTGACATGGTTCACATATTTTTAAGGCATTTGCGTAAAATTCATCATATGGCATTGTTCCCATATCTTCATCACATTCACATGAAATTTTTCATATAGCATTCACATTTACTATATATCAAAACAATTTAGTGTCGCATGAATATTCAATTCGTGCAGTGACAAGTAGCAGTGACATGCTTCTCTTTACGAGGGTTTAGCTCTCGATTTAGGGGGGGTTTCAGAATGTCTTCAACATAAAACCTGGAGCTTGCACATAAATATTTACAATGACGTAAAGTTGAAAGAGTTTGGGCACCGTTTAGTGGGTTGACAACCTAGTATAAAGTGAACCTTAGTTGATGAAAATTTTCCTGCAATAGTGCGTGCTGACGTCTTTGCGCATTTCGGATCACAGTTCAAAATCCGTTAGAAATTCCAAAATCTCAAAACATTGAAATTTGAGTACATTCACAAACCTCTCCAATGGTTGAGATTTTAAGGTTTTTGGACACTATTTTTTGAGTCAAAACACTGCCCGAAGAGGGCCGCAGTTGTTGGAATTAGCAGCGACTGTGGATAGTGTCATGTCTCAATATCTTAGGCCATATCTCTTTCATTAATTCACATATTTATCAAGTCAAAGAAAGTGAACTTAGAGTAAATATAAATGTCTTCTATCAGGGACCGATTTGGTCCCATTTGAACACCATTTGGCCCATGATCATTTTAATGCCAAAAATAGTAAAACATTTGGTGATTTTTGTCATGCTTTTAAAGGACACTTAATATCTCATGGTCAAGGTGCATTTTGGGCATCAAACCTTATTCATGCCAACAAGTCTCACTATGAGCATTCCATGAGTTTCCGTGGATAACAATATCATACATACATATTTAACATGGTCATGGAATTTAAGAGCAAACTCACAAATTTCCAATCTTGTGCCAACCCATTCATACTTCACATGTTTCATTCTATCATCCAACCAATTTTCATCATGTTTTCAACAGTCATGGGTGCATAAAAGCTAGACCCACTTACTTTAATTCTCACGGTGCCTCAGCTCCTAGCTCACGGCTTTCACATGCTATCCTTGGATCCACCAATGGGCTTTCTTCAAAGGGCGGCATTGAATTCCTTGGGGAAAGAGAGAGTGTGAGATGATGAAATCTTGTTTTTCAAAGAGCTTAAGTCCTCAAGGTTAATTGGATTCACTGTAGCTGACATAAAAACTCATGCCTCTGATACATACAGGGTGATGCTATCAGGTGACAGCTGTGTGGTTAATCAAAACACTCACCGGTGTTGCTTTCTCCTTTGCTCACCCGGCGTTGGCACTGCTTCTCCCTTCTCTCAATCGGCACTGACGCTGGTTCTCCCTTCTCTCAACTGAAGCTAACGCTGCTTCTCCCTTTTCTTAACCGGTGCTGGCTCTAGGTCTTCGTTCTCTCAATCGGCACTGGCGCTGCTTCTCCCTTTTCTCAACCAGTGTTGTGCCTTCCTCACTCACCTAGTGCTACGCCTTTCTTCACTCACTCGACGCTGCTCCTTTCTGAGCAAAAATCGTGGTCCTTACAGGGATAGACTTGTTCTATGAGGCAGACGGAAGTGAATGCCTTGGAGGTGCACTATCTGAGTGGTGGTAATTGACCTCATGGTTAGCTGATTGTCGTGCGGCATCTATATGATCTATCTTCTCCATCATTGCGCGTACCATATCTTCGAACTTGCTCATCCGGTCTTCCTGTGAGTCAGGTTTATTTATGACCATTGCATTGATTGTTTCTCCAGGGAGATCAGCCTTAGTTGCATTTGAGGGATTGTGAACTTGACGGGTCGCACGCAGCATATCGGTCAGCAGAGGGTCTGCATGCCCCAACTGGACTCAATTTTTGTATACTGATCGCATGAGGACCGGTTCTCGATGGTCTTGGGACCGTGGTTGCTGATTTGCTGGGTCGTCTTCTACGACACTAACCATAGTGTAGAGCTCATGGACTTCTTCTTTAGGCTTCATCATCTGAAGAGGATAAAAGGGATCAGGCGAAGAGGGTTATCAGAGCTGGTTGCCTCGACTGCCTTGGTCACTTCCTTAGTCAGAAGTCGTAGACCCCTATCACGTTTAGCTTTGAGGTTTTGATCGACCTCACACCAAAACTGTGATCGAGACTATGGCTGGTCGGCTCTTCATGGACAAGAGAGAGCTTTCTCCATTAGGTGTCGCAAAGGATGAGGGCTAGAGACTAGAGTTAACTTGGGCCAGGGAAGAAGAAGGACTCGATCTTCGATCAGGTCTTTGCCACGAACTGTCTTGTGGGCTCTAGAGACATGATCGAAATGACGAGGCTGGTTTAGGATGGTACTCTTGGGGAAGGTCTTCAAGTACTAAGGCTGGAGGTGCTTGCTCAAAGAAGGAGACGCAAGCAAGAGTAGGGTTCACTTGTGAGGATGCCTGAGTCAAGGGCGAGGGGTTTTCTGTAAAGGCGACGCATGTACGCCCCTTGAAGAAGAATCAAGTGGGACGTGAGGGTGGGCCCAGGCTCGAGCAAGTGAACTGGTCTTAGGAGGCTGAGAACTGTGAGCAACTATTCTATAAGAGAACAGGTGGAGGCCTACCCCTTACAGGGTGAGTATGTGTGTGCTGAGTAGGAGGACAAGAAGGTTGTCTTCCATGTACTCGGGTTGGCGCAATGACAGCGTTGCCCTAAGCAGTAGGATGCATATGAACAACATATGCATGACTCGGCCATAGGAGGTTTGATCCTAGATGCTGACTCAAGGTAATATAAGGGTTGCCCCGAGGTGTGGCTTAAGTGGATGACCCAGGAGTCTTATGGTGTGTGCGAGAGGTGGAGGCCGTAGGGTCTCCGCCTTGATATGTCGAGCCTCTAGGGATAGAGACTCGTGGTGGCGCAGGAATGTGGGGGTCCTTGCGGTGACCCACAGAAGCAATGACAACTTGCTTGCCTTTTGCAAAGAGGGACTGGGCAACCTTTTGACATACCTCTGCAATAAGACCGACAAGTGACTTACCGGTGGTAGGGTGCATGCTATTTACGGTAAAAAATGTGCTGCCCATGTAAGGGACCTTGGCGGAAGTTCCACCATAGTAAAGAGATGGGGAGTGAGGGGCCTTTAAGTCCCTCCTCACACCAATTTTGGAAGCTAGACCCGGGGCCCTTGCTCAAAACAAGGGTTGGGTGGAGTTGGAGGAACTTGTTCCCTAGGGACACTCGCAAATATTGGGATAAGAAAATCCCTGATCCCGATGAATGGGTTACAAATCTTAAAGCCATATGGGATGTGTGAAAATATAAAAACAGATAGGAGAAACTAGCCAAACAAGTATGATCTGACTAAGGGGTAGTAAGTCCTTAGTGGAGTCGTCAAGCTAGTTAGGTGCCTCGATCTTGCCCTCCGAATCAGGATGATCGGGTAGCATGCGTCGCGGGTTTCAGGAGAACCCAAGACTTTGAGATCGCTCTCTCAGGAACCTTTCTCTAAAGCAAGAGTAGGTGGACCAACCAATGAGAGAGGAATTTAAGGTGGGTTCAGAACTTACTCGGGCTGGCTCGCGTGGGTGTCCTCTTAGATCACAAAGAAAGCCCCCAGTCGTAAAACTGGTTCGGAATCACCTCCCATGGCATGTGTTCTCATGTTTCTGCAATCACACACATATGGAAAATGTTATAAGACAAGTGGGTTGTGGGTCCCCACCTTACATTTGGGGAATGTACACGAGCATGGACATTCAAAAAGAGGAAAAGAAGAATGAGAGAAGAAAGATTGGGGTTAAATGAATTTGACCAGATGGTGAGGCCGACACAGTGACTAAACTAGTAGGCAGTAAAATGGGCTCTGTAACTCAGACTGACTCAACATAATTACTACTAGATGACAGTATCAATACCAACTAGCTAGACACAATGGCTAGTCTGTCATGGCGATAAAGCGGGCGTAGTAACTCTGATCGGCACAACGACATTAAAGCTAGATGACAGGACTACCATGGAAGGCTAGTCTCGACCCTTCTTAATCAAATGAAAGAGTAAGAGAAAGAAAGAAAAATAACAGAAAGTGAGAGAAGAGAAGAAGGAAAAGAGAATAAAAAGACAAGGAGAAAGATAATGAGGGGAGAAGAAGAGCGTGAGAGAGGATAAAGGGAAAAGAAGAGGTAAAGACAGACAAGACGGTAATGAAATAAAGAGAGAAGAGAGAGAAAACATGCATACAGCGATGGGCTCACATCGACTGTGACATAAGTGAGAGAGAAAGGGGACACAGGCAGCAATAGGCTTATGTCAGCTTTATCAAAAGAAAAAGGAGAGGGGAAGAACACAGGTGGTGATAGGCCTTCAGTGTCTATGATTGAAGGATAAGGATGAAAACACAGGTGGCGCTAGGCTTGCATCAGTGGTGATGCAAAGGAAGAAAGATAGAGAAACATAGATGGTGATAGGCTAGCACTGTTTGTGACAGAAAGAAGAAAGAGAGAAAACACAAGCAGTGATAGGCTAGTGCCCTCTTTGACAGATGAGAAAAAAGAGAGAGAAACACATGTGGCGATAGGTTAGTGCCAAATGTGACATACGAGAAGAAAGAGAGGGAACACAGACAGCAATAGGTTAGCACCGTCTATGACAGATGAGAAGAAAGAGAGAGAACACAGGTGGCAATAGGTTAGTGCCATCTTTGACAGACGAGAAGAAAGAGGGAGAACTTTGACAGAGGCCCGCCCTGCCATCCAGGTTAAGGCCCAGCCCACTATTCATGTCTCATGAACAAGAAGGCATCACACAAGATGATAAGCCTGTCATGCGTGAATGGAGAAAGAGAAGCAAGGAAAGAGGGACATGATAAACTAAAGAAGGAAGAGAGCGAAAGAGATAAAGATGAGAAAATAGGAGCGAGAAAGAGAGATAGATGAGAAAAGAGGAGAGAGAAAGAGAGATATATGAGAAAAGAGGGGAGAGAAAGAGGGGAGGAGAGGGAAAGAGGAGGAGACAGAAAGTTACCTTATCAAGGGGTACCAACCCTTATCTTCTCTCTGCTCTCTCTCTCTCCAAGATGTACCCACAAAACTCAAGCAAAAATTGAATCTTTGTTGAATGAATCGAAGTTGAACCGAAGGTCCTGTGTTGTTTTTTTCACAATTTGGCTTTGTAACAATGTGTGGAATTTCAAAACCATCCCTGCTGCTGCCTGATCACTTGCGTGATCTTCCATGATTGATCCGGGGTTGCTCTGATGCCCATTTGATCGAAAGATGATTATTTTCTTGTAGGGCTCAGCATGGCGATCAAATTGATACCAACTTCGAGTCGTGAATCTTGGAAACTTTGGATGAATCTTGAAAACTTTGGATCGATAATGTGCTCATTCCTTGATGTTTTTCTTCTGTTTCTTCACTGAATTAAACTGAGAATTCCATCACGATCACAATACAACAAACGCAGCTCGATTTCATTTCTAGATAAAGATTTCATTGTGGATTTTTTGTCGGAATCTTGAAATCTGACGACCGAAATTTACAACAACTTCATTGCCTTTGCATGTGAATCCAACCATTGAAATTTGAGGTTTGGACCAGAGATAGCCTCGGACCTTACGCACATAATGCCATTCGTTTCATGTCTATTAAGTACGCGAGCATCGTGATTTGGCACCTCAAACAAGGCGTGCTGCTGCTGATTTTGCTGAAATTTTCTTCACGGATCATAATCTTCTCTCTAGTTTATCTCCTTTCTCAGGCATCGTCACGGGACGTACCACATATAGAAACACTCATCTTGATGAGACAAACATGTTCACAAAATTTGAGAACGATCCGACTTTGAATGAGTGAGATATAGGCCCTGAAAGTGACTGCTTGTTACTGTGAAAACAACTACTTTTAATGGTGTTTTGGTGCATGGTGGCCACACAGGACTAGTGTGTGGCCTACCCCTTTTTGGTATTTTACCCATAAGTTTGTCCCGAAGTGCCCGATTAAGCAAAAACTTGACCCATATGGGTTTTCAACCATGTCGGATCCTATGGCGATGGTCCCATAGTTGTTTGATGCACCAAAAATATAGCTCTAATTACAAGGTCCATTTCAGAGTGCTAACGACCAATTTTGCCGCAATTGTTTCTTTGTGATTACTGCTTTAAATATCTATGATTCCAATGAAACTTGGCAGGAGGCCTGGGCCTTTTGGAGTGCTTTAAAGATCTTGACTAGTTTTGGGGCCATTCTGAGATTGACGAAATTTCCACTATTTTGTAGGCTTTATTAACCTACTTCCTCTTTATTAATGTGTTCAAACACTTATATTGATATTGACCATTATGTTGTGGGACACTCATCGGTAGTGAATACTGCTATGATATCGCTTACTATGCGATGGGACACTATCGGTAGTAAGGAAAGTGATGTCGATATATCCTCAAACCTACATAATGATAGGAATGGGTTAAGGGAAAGGATAGAGGGCCACACCCTGAATTCATGAAATGAATTGAAATGATTGATGCCTTGCAAGGTAAGGGCCTATCGAACCCCCATAGGGTGATGGGGATTGTGTGAGTGTGTTGAGGGTATTACAAAGTGGATTACCCCACTTGTCATTACCCTCCCTTCGGTATGATGGTAGAGGTCTTAAGCAATGGGATTGGCTTAGCCTGATGGATAGGGCCTCTACTCTGGGAGTAGGTGATATAGGGAGTGAGTGGGTAATGATCAAATTTTTGAATAAGAAATTTTTAGGATTGCACTGATTGAATGTTAATGATTTCACTGATTGAATGCTCATGATTGCACTAATTTAATGATAACTGCCGTGTAATTGAAATGTTCATACTTTCTGTCTTGATCTAATATTCATATGTGCTAAATTATGATTTTATATCGATGGATCGAACTGTTATCACACACAGATAGAATCACTATAAATGCATAGCACCTAGATCTACTTATTGGGATGTATAACTCATTCCATTATTTCTCCTCTCCTTGTAGACTGAAAGGGATAGGTTCAGGGCTTGGACCTCTTGTTTTACAGCGGGAAGTTGAAGTTAGATTCCGCGAAGAAGGGGCTTAGATCTTGTTTATGTTTGGGCTATTTGATGCTGGGTTTTGTTCTTTGTTGATATATGTAATATTGGGCCTAGATGCCCTGAACTGAACGTAACATTTTGGAAGAGATTTATATATATAATGGATTTTTGTTGATTGGGATGGTCGATGTTTACCCACTAGTTGAGTTATTGTTTAGTTGTTTTTCCATGGTTTGCTCGATTACCGAAAATAAAAGCATTGAGTCCACTCCTTCTTGAGTGACAAACGTTACATTGGATCGTGAACCTACGCTCGATCAATCGTTGTTGCATAAGGTACGGTGGTCAAGGACAGGGTCATGACAATCCTTCTGTGTGACCCTAGCACCTTGATGGTCTAGGAAGAGTACCCTTTCAAATATTGGTGCTCCCCCTACACTTAAGGCTAGCAGAAGACCATATCAACCCCTTTGTCTTCACCATCCTCTTTCCTAGGGTGGGCAAGTTCTCTCCAGAGGCCACATTCCTTTACATGCAGTGAAGGAGGGCCACCCCTTGTTTGATTATAACATTCCCGTCGTCATTCTTTCTGACCTCGAAGCAAATAATAAAGGTGACGCTAAGAGGCCACTCTGGCTAGCACAACGCTTCAATGAGCCAAATGGGCTTGTCACTCACTAAACTTTCACTAGTAAAATCATCAGTGCCAAGCTCTCCTCCCCATGGAATGCTCTTCACTTCAGGAATTCAATGAGAATGCCCGACCATTATATAAAGTTTAAGGACTCACTACTGTGTGTGAATCACTAAGGCACAGGCGAACATCGGCTGTGTTTTTCAAGGCTATCGCCAGTTGGATTTTTCAAGGCCCAGCACCGGCAGTGTTATCAAAAGCTAGCACTGGCTCTACCCAACACCGACTGTGCCAGTCAAGGCTAGCGTCGGTTGTGTTCTCAGAGGCCCAATGTCAGCTGTGTTCTCAAAGCCTAGCTCCGGCTATGTTCTCAAAGCCCAGCGCCGACTGCGGACTAACACAGGCTGTGTTCTCGAAGGCTAACACTAACCGTGTTTTTCTAGGCTATTGCCACCCGTGTTCGTACCTCTTGCATGTTCCACAGGGTGTGTACATGTTGCCTCGAGCTCCGGGTGTGCCGCCTCATGATTGTCAGCCATGACGTGGTCTGACTTTTGTCCTCACTCGTGGGGTCTCAGTCATTACCACCAGTGACCTTTTGCTACTCGCGGTTGTTCACATTCCTGTAACCCTTTAATTTCCCACTGAGAAACCACTCACCACTGGCCAAAAACCCGCTGGTGGACGTTTCCTCTTCTTTTGTAGCACTGAAAAGTCACTAGATACCCAGCAGAAGTCCACCGACAGTACCCTGCTACAACCTACACAGCTTTTCCCTTTCCTGTTACTCTGAAACTACAGCCAGAATCTCTACTGACCTCGGAAAAATCCTTGAGTTTCTCACCCTGGCAGCAACCCTCACCAACAAATTACTGTAACCCCTCACGAATGCTCAGGTGTTCCCTCCAGTCCTCTCTCTTCCTAGCCCGAGTTTATCGCTACTTGTCGAACTTTTCGTAACACTCATTAAAAAGCTCTGCGCTCTCGTCGGAGTTCTCATTGGAAGTCTCTCTCTCTCTCCATAGCCATTTTAACCTTCGGTGAAATGGTGACAAAAGGGGCTTTACTCCTTATATAACAGGAACTTCCTTGAAGTACCCCTCACAACCTAAAAATGCCAGCCAGGTCTCTGACGGCCAAACGACGATGGACCGAACTGAGTCGGGCTTAGACTCGAGGCCCGAACAGACGTTTACTGCCACCCATATAGCACTGAGCATCAAACGGCAATGGACCAGGGCCGGCCCAGGCCTCAACTGGGACCAACGTCGCTCGGGACTAACGCTGCATGCAAAAGCCACTGACTAATGCCAGCTGTGTCTATCAAGGCCTAGTGCCGACTGCATTTTCCAAGGGCTAGCACCGGCTATGCCTTCAAAAACCAACGTCAGCTTTATTTTCGAAGGTTAACATTGGCCATGTTTTCAAGACTATCATGATCAACGTCGCGGGTGACCAACTCTGTGTGTGACGAACGTCGCACATGTCACTAGTGTTTGCTAGCGCCGTACATTTTAATGCTACTGCCGTCCGTGCTACCTTCATTTGCATCAGTTCTACTGTTGTGCATGTTATGGTCGCCCATGCTAACGTTGCACATGTTTGAGCCTAGTCACTACCGCGAGTGTTCTACTGCTACCCCAGTAAGAGTGACACCTATGCCACAACTCATCATCCTCAGTGGAGTTAGGGTATGCCAAAAAGGTCATGTCTACCTCTTCAATCCTCAGTAGGTGTGTTTCACATCAAGCTATCTTATCCCCACGGAGTTGGGTTACCTTCCTTAAACCTATTTTCCTATGGAGTCTCATCTTTCACCCCAAAAAATCACAATTACCCTTAACCCCTAGTGAGGTCCGCTTCTATTTGCCATCCCTCTTTGGGCCATCTTCTCCATCTAAGTTCTCTATAGCCTTAACTACTTCAGCCCTAGGGAGTGGGTTACCTTTCAGAAACCTAGCCCCAAGGAACTTCATGGCGACCCACACAATTGTCAGCGCTGCATGACCTTAAACTGCACAGCCTTGGTTTAGATGCACGCCCTTAAACTGTGTGGTCCAAACTATACGACCTCAAACTATAGTAGAGGTCTAGTTGCTCAACCTTAGACTGTGCGGTCCTAGCTACGTGACTCTAAACTGCACAACTATGGTCCAAACTATATGACCTTAAACTATAGCGGAGGTCTAGTTGCACGACCTTAAACTGCATGGTCCTAGCGATATGACTTTAAATTGTACAGCCATGGTCCAAGTTATATGACCTTAAACTAAAATACACGTCCTGGCCACATGATGTTAAACTGCTTTGCCCTGGTCCTGAAGGCACGACCTTAAACACGCCCCCACATAAGCGCACACACCCTTTATGTGCGTCTTCATGCACGCCTTTCCTAATCGACCCGTTTGTGTGTGCACCATCTTCATCAACTCCCTAATAAATCCATCTTTTTTTATTACCATTCATCACTCCCTAGTGAGTCTCACCCGCACTCACAAACGGCGAGCCATCCTGCTATCCATACTCGCTGTCAGCTAGTGGGTCACCACTTTTCATATTCCATCCACACATAGTCCATCTTTCATAAGCGGCCTCAAGCCATCTCCCCAAAGTGAGTCAAACCACCGCCAACCACTCCATAGCCTCCTCAAACTGTCATCAATCTCCACTACGGTCCAAGATATATGACCCTAAACTATAATGCACGTCCTAGCCGCATGACATTGAAAGGCTTCGCACAAGTCTAGAAGGCATGACCCTAAACATGCCTTCACAAAAAAAAAATGAAAAAAATAAAAGGTAATAACGGGCATGGTGTATACCTGAACAAGGGAACACCGTGAGTAAAAGTGATGGATGGGCATGGTCACGAAACTATGAGAAACAGATTTCCATGAAAAGAAAAACCCGAGCAGGGTGAAAACTTGAAAGGGCACCGTCAGTAAAAATGGAAGAAAAGGGTAGACATGGCTGAAAGGTCACGAGTAAAAGAGTCCCAAATAAAAGGAGGTTGGTGAAAACCATTTCTACGGTGCCATTCCCAAGTCCAAGTGAAAATTCGTAAAGGAAACTTGGATAAATAAGCAGGTTGATGCAGCACAGGCCTCTACAGGCGGCATCAACCACATTTTAAAGAGAAAAATCCCGGGTTTCACAATACTAAGACCCAAAAAGATGAGCATCAAAAAAGGATTCTGACATTCTGAGTCCATTTGCAAGAGGACTCGAAGGACAAAAGACTAGCCAAGAAGGCAAGACAAGTCTCATGAAGAAGAACACCATTCCCAGGAGGTCACTAATGCACTCCAAGATGCTAAAGGTGCCCCAAGAAAGCCAAGTCAGTTAGACCTTGGACCTGGTATGCAACAACCAGGATTGAGTCCTCAGGGGTTGCCTCGGATGAACTAGAGAGGTAACCTGCTTGTCGAAACTGCTAGCAGAAAGCGGGATTGAGGCCAAAGCCACCACCTCGAAAATGAGGTACCCTTTCTGCCAAGGACATTCTGGTGCACAAAGCCGATAGTCGCCAACCGAAGGCCCTTCAGCAGAGTATCCAGAACAACTAACAAAACAAAAGAAACCTAGACCAAATGGGAAGAACTGCCCTAAAACATGACACTTGGCCTCCAAACAAGCCTAATTTTAACCAAAGAGGTCCGTACAAAATCCTCTGTTGTCAAAATCACAATCCGTCCCTTGAAGGTGAGGACTTTGACAAGATCCCTCAAAAAGTCTCTTCTCCCCCTAAAGTCTCCATGGATGGACTTACACATTGCATCCAAAAGTTTGAGCATCCTAGTTACAGCATTGCGTGGATATCTCCTCGGTGTTCATGTGGTCCTATGTCTAAGAAGAAATAAGTAATAAAGTCGAAGAAAATTTCTGAATGTTGTCATTCTTGCTTCTCTTGAAGCATAACATTTAATGGGGCAAGTTGTTTGAACACATTTTTCAGCACCTTAAGGCTCCGATGCGAAATAAAAGAGAAGACTGTTAATAAAGCCTTGATATACATTAGAATTTGTGACACACATAATTGCTCTAAAATGGGTTATAGTCTTCCTAAGAACTTCAAATGGCCACTACCAAGTTTCTTCACAATCTGACACATCTAAGGCAGTGCAAACAAAGAAACAATTTCGAAAAAATCAGCCTCTAACACCGTGAAACAGACCCCTTAATTAGAGCTTTATTTTTGGTGCATCAAATAGCTGTGGGACCATGTCCATTGGATCCGAAATAGTGAAAACCCCCTATGGGTCATGTTTCTGCTTAATCGGGCGCTTCAGGACAAAGTTATGGATAAAAGACCAAAAAGAGATAGGCCGCACACTATTGGTTAGAGGCCTCGATCTCGCCCTCCGGGTCGGGTTGACCTGGTGGCATGGTTGGTTTCACAGTTGGTGATGGGAAGAAAAATTTGAGAAATGGTGGTCGCGTGGGACCATGGAGAGTGAGAGGGAAAAAGAGAAAACGATGGTACACAATCGGGGGTGATATGAAGGTGCACAGGAAAAGAAGGGGAAGGGAGGTACACTTGAGGGACTACCAGAGAAAGAAAGAGGAAGTAGACCGGAAGGTGCACGGGGAGCAGGTGTACATGAAGGGGATAAAAGAATAAGAAAAGAGAGAAATTGTGGTCATGCTAGACCACAAGGAGGGAGAGGAGAAAGTTATGGTCACGAGGGACGACATGAAAGAGTGAGAAGGACGGTCATGTGGTTAGATGCCTCGATCTCGCCCTTTGGGTCGTGAAGACCAGATAGCACGTGTCTCGGGTTTCAAGAAAGACCCAAGACTTGAGATCGCTCTCTTAAGAACCTTGTTAAAGAATAAGGGCAGTACACCAACCGGTGAGAGAGGAATTTAACATGAGACGGGATACACCTCACCTGAGTTCAAGACTTACTCGAGCTGACTCGCGTGAGAGCCTTCTTACATCATGAAGAAAGCCCCCCACTCTTACAACTAGTTTGAAATCGCTTCCCTTAACATGTACTCTATTGTTTCTATAATCACACACCCATGGTTAATTTTACAAGACAAGTGGGCTAAGGGACCCCACCTCCCCACATTATCTTTGGGCGAATGTACACAGGCGTGCACATTCAAAAGAAGAAGGGATAAATAAGAGGATAGAGGAAAAGAAAGAGATAGAATAGAAGAAAGGGGAGAGAAGAATTTGACCAAGCGACTAGACTGACACAATGTCTAGATCAGTAAGTGATTGACCCGACGTGGTAGAGAGTCGGGCACAGTAATTCAAACCAGCACAACGACATTACTACTAGATGACAGAACAAACACTGACCAGCCTGGCACGATGGCTAGCCTGTCGTGACAGTAAGATGGGCATGGTGACTCAGACCGACACAATGGCATTACTACTAAACGATAAGACTACTGTGACAGTGCTAATCTTAACCTCTTTGGGTCAAAAGAGAGAGGAAGAAAGAAGAAAGAGAAAAGAGAGAGAGGAAAAAGGGAAAATAGAAGAAGAGAGAAGAAGAAGAAAAGAGAATAATGAGTAAGGAGAGTGAAGAAAAGAAAGGAAGAGACAAAAATCAAGAAGAATAGAAGAAGAGGGTAGAAGAAAGGAGAAGAGAGAAGGAGACGAGAAAAAGATGAAGAAGAAAGAAAAGAGAGAGGGAAGAGAAGAAAGAAAAGGCGATGGGAAGAGGGGATAGAAAGAAAGAAGAAGAGAGAGAAGAGGCAAGAGAGAGAAAGAAAGAGAGAAGGAAGAGAAAGAAACATGGTCGGTGATGGGCTTCTACCATCCATGATAAAAGGAAGGAGAGAGAGAAAACATGGATGGCGATGGGCTTCTACCGTCCATGATAGGAGAGAGAGGAGAGAAAGAGATATGGACAGTGATGAGCTTCTTCTTTCCATGAGAAGAGAGAGAGAAGAGAAAGAAACATGGATGGCGATGAGCTTCCGCCATCCATGATAGGAGAAACAGAAGGGAAAGAAACATGGATGGTGATGGGCTTTCGCATTCCATGACAGGAGAGAGAGGAGAAAGAAACAAAGTCGGTGATGGGCTTCTGTCGTTCATGACAAAAGGAAGAAGAGAGAGAAAACATGGACAGTGATGGGCTTCTACTATCAATGAGAAAAGGGGGAGGAGAGAGAAAACATGGACGACGATGGCCTTCTACTGTCCATGATAAGAGAGAGAAACATGAACGACTATAGGCTTCCTCCATCCATGACAAAGGAAAGAAGAGAGAGAAAATATGGACGACAATGAGTCTCCGACGTCCATGACAGAGGGAAGACGAGAGAGAAAACATGGACAACAATGGGTTTCTGCCGTCCATGACAAGAGAGAGAAAATTTGGATGGCGATGGGCTTCTACCATCCAGGATAAAGGATGAAACTCAGACAGAGGCTTGGCATGTCACTCGGGATAGGGCCTGGCTCACTGTGTGGGTTTCAGAGGAGGACATCATGCTTGACAATAGGCTCCGTCGTGCATGCATGGCGAAGAGAGAGAATGGAAAGAACAAGGAGAAAGAAAGAAGAGACATTAGGAAAGAAAGGGAAGAAGATCAAGAGAGAGAGAGGAAGGATTAGGAAAGAATGAAGGGTGAGTAAGGAATGAAAGGAGAGAAAAAGAAGAAAGAAGAAGATGAAAGACACTCATGGTGATGTCCCATTGTCGTACATGTTGAGAGAAAAGAGAGAAAGAAATAAGAAGAGAGGAAAGATAGAGATGAGAGGAAGAGAGATCAAGAGAAAGATGAGAGAAAGAGGAGAAGAGGGAAAGAGAGAGTGAGAGGATGAGAGAGGATGAGAGAGATGCGCGGTGGAGAGAGAAAGAGGAGGAGAAAGACAAAAGGAGACGCGAGAGACGAGAGGAGGAGAGATAAAGTTACCTAACATAAGGGTATTATACTTTCTTCTCTCTCCTCTCTCTCTCTCTTTAAGACATTCCCACAATCTCAATGTAAAAATTACAAATTTTATTCATCAGCATGAAACCTTTTATAATTAAGTTTAGCATGTATTTATAGAATTGAGCTCAAACATGGGTGGATGCGCAAAATCTAGCCTAATTAATGACAATTACAAATTATTTGAATTAAAGAAAAATCATAAAATGGGTGTAAAATGACTTTTTGCCCCTGTCCAACAATACATGGAATTTCAAAACAGTCCCTCATATTGCCCTAGAATGTGCATGATCGTGCATGGATGATTCGGGGTTGCTCCGATGCCCATTTGGCCAAAAGATGAATGCTTTCTCATTGCTCTTGGCATGATGATCAATTTGGCACCAACTTCGAGCCACAGATTACGTTTTTAAGCCACGATCACGTAACTTGAAATTTGCATGAATCTTGAAAACTTTCGATCGATAATGCACTTATTTCTTATTTTTTACATGATTCCTTTGCAAGATTGCACTGAGCACGCTGTCAAAATTGCGTTACAACAAACACAGCTCGATTTCGTACCCAGACAAAGATTTTACAATCTTTGAGTTTTTACCGGAATCTGAAATCGAGTGGCCAGAATTTGTAACAACTTTCTCGGCTTCGTGTGTGAAATCCGACCGTTCATCACATGCAGGGTTCAAACCAGGCAAAGCCCTATACCTTACACACGCGATGGAATTGATTTTGCATCGATGGAATGCGCAAGTGTCGTGATATCGCCACTCGAACGAGGCATGTCGCTGTCAAATTTTTTACACCTTTTACTATGAATCACAAATTTGTCTCTAGTTTTTCTCCCGGCTCAGTCATCGTCATGGGGCTTGTCACTTATCAAAATGCTTGTCTTGACGAGACGAACATGCTCGTAAAATTTGAGGGCCATTCGACTTGTAACGAGTGAGATACGGGTCTCCGAAGTTGCTGCTCATGATTGTGCACGCCACCCTCCTTTAATGGAGATTGGTCCAGGGATGGCGCACAGAAATAGCATGCGACTTATCCTTTTTTAATCTTTTACTTATAACTTTGTTCTAGAGTACCCGATTAAGCCAAAACTTAACTCATAGGGTTTTTCGACCGTGCTGGATCCATTAACGGTAGTCCCACAGTTGTTTGATATTGTGTTGATAGATTTCTAGTTACGAGGTCTATTTCAAGGTGCTAGAGGTGGATTTTTCAAAATTGTTTCTTTGCTTGCACTGCCTTATACATGTCAGATTACGGTGAAATTTGACAGGTGGCCTTTTGGAGTGCTTAGGAAGATTTTAACCCATTTTGGGCTAATTCTGAGACTGTCAAATTGATTGGCTTCTCTTTTATTCCACATCGAGGACCCAAGGAGCTGAAAAATATGTTCAAGCAGCTTGCTCCGTTGAATGTTGTGCTTTGAGAGAATCGAGAAGCACAACATTCGAAAAATTTCCTTGGCATTATTTATTTTTCTTCCTAGTCACAAAACCACGTGAACGTTGAGGAGATATCTATGCAATGTTGGATGCTCAGACATTTGGATGCAATGTGCAGGTCCATCCGTGTAGGTTTTGGGGGAGAAGAGACTTTTAAACTACTAGTGGGGGACACTGTATGGAATGCCCATCATCTATGTCATGAGCGTTTTTCAGGTTCCGACAATTGGGGGCTTTCAAAGGATTGTGGACCAGTTGATCCAAATCCAGGCTTGTCTAGCAGTCGGGTGCCTTGCTTAAGGGCTATCTTCTCAATCATTCAAGGTTTTTGTATCCTCTGATGGTGGTCCACATTTCAAGGTTATGCTTTGGAGTGATACCCAAGGAGTCCTTGATAGGCATATGTGCTACAACACTAAGGTTTTTTTTGACAAGCAGGGTACCTTTATGGCCCTGTCCTGTCGGGTCCAGTAAAGGGCTTTTTGTTAGCCTGTCTTGATGTCTGGGCATGTCGGCTAAGGGGAATTTGACGAGGCCTCACCGTGACATCTTTTTTTGGGGTTACAGTTAACCTTTTGGGAGCATCTTTAGCTTGTCAGAATGATTTTCATATTTTTGGTCAAATTCTTAGAAATGTAATTGGTTAGGTGTTTCAATCTCGCTCTTCGGATCCATATGATCTGATGGCACGCATCTCGGGTATCAGGGAAACCCAGGACTTTGAGATCGCTCTGTCAAGAACCTCGCTCAAGAGCGAGCGCAGGTATAGTAACCGTTGAGAGAGGAATTTAAGGTGGGTTTGAGACTTACTCTGGCTAGCTCGCGTGGGCACCCTCTCAGATCATGAAGATAGCCCCCCAGTTCTACAACTGGTTGGGAATCGTCTCCCTTGGCTTGTATTCTCTTGTTTCTATAATCACACACACATGGTTAATTTTACAAGACAACTGGGCCGAGTTACCCCACCTTTTCTTTGGGTGAATGTACATAGAATGTGGACACTCAAAGGAGAAAAGGGAAGAAATGATGAAGTGAGGGTTAGGAGAAAGAAGAAGAGAGAAGAAGAAGAAAAGAAAGAGAATTTGATTGGGTGACTAATTTAGCACAGTGGCTAGATAAGCATGATGATTGACTTGACATGGTAGCAAGATGGGTACGGTAACGAGAACGGCACGACGACAATACTACTCGACACCAGAACACCAACTCTGACCAGCCTAGCACAACGACTAGTTTGACATGGCAAGAAGATGGGCACGATAACTTAGACAGGCACAATGGTAATACTACTTGATGACGAGACTACGATGACAATGTTGTTTTGTCCCTTGATCAAATGAGAGAGGAAGAAGAAGAAGAGGAAAGAGGGAGATAAGGGATAAGAAAAATAGAGAGCGAAGAAGAGATAAGAGATGAGAGAGAAAAAGAAGAGAGAGAAAGAAGAGAGAGAAAATAAGAGAGAAAAGAAGAGAGAGAGAAAAGAGAGAGGAGAAGAAAGAGTACATGAACGGTGATGGAATTTCGCCATCCATAATAGAGGGAAGATGAGAGAAAAAGAACATGGACAATGATGGACTTCTGTCATTCATGATAATAGAAAGAGGAGAGAGAAAGAACATGGACAACGATGAACTTCTATTGTCTATGTTATAGAAAAGAGGAGAGAGAAAGAACATGGACAATGATGGACTTCCATCATCCATGACAGAGAAAGAGGAGGGAGAAATAATGTCATGTGCAAAGATGAGCATCACTGTTCACCTCATGAGAAAGGGAAAATTGGATAGAAGCTAGGCCCGCCACTTGGGTTAAGGCTCGACTCACTGTGCATATTTTTAGAAGATAAAGCAAGGTTGAAAAACGTCATTCCCGACGATGAGCAATGTCATGCATGACTGAAGGGGAGAAAGAAAAGAAATCAAGGTGAAAGCAAGAAAAACAGGGAGGAGGAAAGAGGAAGAGGAAAGGAAAGTAGAGAGAGAATAAAGGAAAGAAGAGAAGGCAAAGGATAGTGAGGAGAGAAATTGGGAAAGAGCCTAAGGAGAAAGAAGGAAAGAGAGAGAGAGAGAGATTAGGAAAGAGAGGGGAAGAATAAGGAAAGTGGAGAGGAAAGAGGTATGCACAGCGCTGCCACCACCGTGTGTGTCAAAGAGAAGAAAATAGAAAGAGAGATTTGTGCTCGGTGTTGCCATCACTGTGCATGTTCAAACAGAGAGAGGCAAAGAGAAGGATAGAGAAGAGAGAAGAAAGTAGAGAGACTCGTGTGCGGCGTTTCCAACACCGTCCAAGTTCAGATAGAGAGAAACGGAGAGAAAGATAGAGCAAAGAGAGAATAAAGAAAGAAGAAGAAGAGGAAGAAGAAGAAGAGAAAGAAGAAAATGCACACGATGTTGTCCTCACCGCATGTGTGAGATAGAGAACAAGAGAGAGAACAACATGTACACGATATTGCCATCACTTGTGTGTGAGATAAAGAAGAAGAAAGAGAAGAAAATGCACACGATGTTGTCATCATCGTGTGTGTGAGATATAGAAAAAGAGAGCGAAGAAAACTCACACGGCGTTGCCATCACCGTGCGTGTGAGATAGAGAAAAAGAGAGAGAAGAAAATGTACATGACATTGTCATTGCCGTGTGTTTGAGATAGAGAAAAAGCGAGAGAAGAAAATGTACACGGCGTTGCCATCGCCGTATGTGAGAGATAAAGAGAAAGAGAGAGAAGAAAATGAACATGATGTTACCATCGTCGTGTGTGTGAGATAGAGAAAAATAAAGAGAATAAAATGCACACGTCGTTACCATCGCCGGGCGTGTGATATAGAGGAAAAGATAGAAGAAAACGTACACGACATTGACATCGCCTTATGTGTAAGATAGAGAAAATTGAGAGAGGGGTGCGTGCATGGCACTGCCATCACCATGAACATTTAGTCAGAGAGGAACAGAGAGAAAGATCGAGAAGAAGAGGAAAGAGAGATAATGGAACACAAATAGCATTGACATCGCCGTGTGGGTTAGAGAAAGAAAAGGAAGAAGATGACATGCATGGCTCTACGACAGGCGTGCGTGTTCATAGAGAAGAAGAGAGAAAAGTAGAGAAAAGAAGAAGAAATAAAAAGAGAGGATCAAGAGAGAGAAGGAAGAAAAAAAGAGAGGAAGATAAAGATGAGAGGAGGAGAGAGAAAGAGATAAAGATGAGAGGAGAAGAGAGAAAAATACTTGCCAAAGGGTACTAGCCATTTTCTTCTCTCTCTTCTCTCTCCTCTCTCTCTCTCCAAGATGCACCCACGAACTCAAAGACGAAACACAAACTTTTATTGATCAATTAAAAGTCTGAGGGGGAATTAGGCCAAGCCCTTTACAATTAGGTTTAACATGTATTTATAGAATTGGGCCCAAACATGGGTGGATGCCTAAAAACTATCTCTATTGATGATAATTACAAATTAATTGAATTAAAATAATTTCTAAAAATGGGGGTAAATGACTGTTTTCCTAACAATTCATGAAACTTCAAAACAGTCTCTGCTTGTGCCCTATAACGTGTGTGATCTTCCGGGGATGATCTGGGGTTTCTTTGATGCCCATTTGTCCGAAAAATGATTGTTTTCTTATAGGGCTCAGCATGGTAATCGATTTGATACCAACTTTGAGCCATGATCATGTGACTTGAAAGTTGAATAAATCTTGAAACATTCGGATTGATAGTGTGCCTGTTTCTTGATTTTTTTTGTGATTTCTTCACTGGATCACACTAAGCATGTCATCACGATCACGTAGCAACAAATGCAACTTGATTTCTTGCCCAAACGAAATCAAAGATAGCCCTAGACCTTATGCATACGATAGAACTAGTCTCACGTTCATCACGTACGAGGTGCGGCCCTAGACCTTATGCATACGTTCATCATGTACGGGGTGCGGACCAAAGATAACCCTAAAGCTTATGCATACGATAGAACTGGTCTCGCGTCAATCTGATGCACGAGCATCGTGATTTGGCTACTCGAATGAGGTGTGTCGCTGTTGATTTTCCTCCATCTTTCTTCATGGATAGGAAATTTCTCTCTAGATTTTCTCCTTATTCAGGTATCTTCAAGGGGCATGACACATATCAAAACACTCGTCTTGCAAGACGAACACGCTCACAAAATTTGAGCGTGATCCGACTTAGGACGAGTCAGATATGGCCCCCGAAAGTCACTGCTCAAGACTGAAAAACAACCACCTTTAATTGTGATTTGGTGCAGGGAGGGTGCACGACAATAGTGTGCGGCCTACCCCTTTTTGGTCTTTTTACCCATAACTTTATCTTGGAGTGCCCGATTAAGCCTAAACTTGACCCACAAGGGTTTTTGACCGTGCTAAATCCAATAACGGTGGTCTCATAGCAATTTGATGCATTGAAAATAGTGCTCTAGTTACATGATCCGTTTTAGGGTGCGAAAGACTGATTGTTTTGAAATTGTTTCTTTGTCTGCACTGCCTTAGACATGTTAGATTGCAACAAAACTTGATAGGTATCCTTTTTAAGTGCTTAAGAATGTTCTTAATTGTTTTGGGGTAATTCTGAGACTGTCGATAATTCCACTGTAACTCAGGCTTTATTGACTGGCTTCTCTTTTTATTCCGTATCGGGGACCAAGGTGATGAAAAATGTGTCCAAACAGCTTGCCCACCGACGGTTGTGCTTAAAGAGAAGAGAGAAAGACATCATTTAAAAAAATTCCTTCAGCTTTATTACTTTTTTCTTCTTAGCCATAGGACCACATGAACGTCGAGGAGATCCACGCAATGCTGTAACTAGGATGCTCAGACGTTTGGATGCAATGTACAGGTCCATCTGTGGAAACTTTAGGGAGAGAAGTGAATTTTTTTGAGGGATCTTATCAAAGTCCTCACCCTCAATGGAATAATTGTGATTCTGGCAGCTGAGGATTTTATATGGACCTCGTTGGTCAGAATTAGGCTTGTCTAGTGTTCGAGTGCCATGCTCAAGGGCATTTTTCCTATTTTGGTTTGGGTTTGTTCTTTTTCTTGTTGGTGGTCTACTGAAGGGCCTTTGGCTGGTGACCGTCTGTGTGGTGCACCAGGATTGTACTCAGTTGGGTAGGTTACCTCAGTTTATCGAGGTGACCACTGTGGGTATAACCCCTAGCCCCTGCTAGCAATTTTGTTTGCATAATAGGTTCACGTTCTGGCTGACTTTGCCCTTCTTAGGGCATTCATCATTTTGGTGTGTGTTTGTTTTTTGTTGTTTGTTGTGGATGGTGTGATAAAGGGCCTTTGGTGGGCGTCTGTTCGCATGGTGCACCAGATTGTACTCGGTGGGCAGGGTACCTCAGTTTATCAAGGTGACCAGCTGTGGGTATAACCCTTGCCCCCTGCTAGCAGTGTCGTTACATAGCAGGTCCAAGTTTTAGCTAACTTTTGCCTTCTTAGGGCGTCTTTAGCATTTTGGAGTGTGTTTGTTGACCTCGTGAGAATAATTCTCTTCCTCATGAGACTTGTCATGCCTTCTTGGCAAATCTTCTATCTTTTCGAGTCCTTTTTGTAAATAGACTCAAGTAGTCAGAATCTTTCTTGATTCTCGTATTTTTGGGTTCTGATATTGTGACACCAAGGATTTTTCTCTTGAATGTAGGCTGAAGCCGCTTGTTGAGGCGAATGTTTCATCAACTTGTTTATGGGTCCAAGTGTCCTTTGCGGATTTTCACTTGGACTGGGAAGCGACGCCGTAGAGACAGTTTTCAGTAACTTCCTTTATCTGGGGCTCTTTTACCCATGACCTTTTGGCCATGTCCACCCTTATTTTTCCATTTTTACTCGCGGTGCCCTTTCGGGGTTTTCACCATTCCTGAGTTTTTATTTCACAGAACTCTTTTACTCATTGTTTCATGACCATGGCCGTCCATCATTTTTTTTCATGACGCTCCCTTGTCTGGGTATACACCATGCCCGTTATTCTTTTTTTTTTTTTGAAGGTGTGTTTAAGGTCACGCCTTTGAGACCTTTGGGAAGCCTTTGAACGTCATGCGACCAGGATGTTCACTACAGTTTAAGGTCATACAGCTAGACCACAGTGGAGATGGATGGCTGTCTGTTGAGGCATGGAGTGACTATGGTGGTGGTTTGACTCACTTTAGGGAGATGGCACGAGGCTACCTATGAAGGACGGATGATGTATGAATGGAAGGTAAAAAGTGGTGGTCTACTAGCCGACGACGTGTATGGATGGCGGGATGGCTTGCCATGTTGTGATCGTGGGTGAGACTCATTGAGGAATGATGAATAGTAATGAAGGAATGAACTAACTAAGAAGGTGCTGAAGGTGATGCGCTCACACGAATGGGTCAATTAGCGAAACGTGTGTGAAAATGCATGTAAAGGGCGTGTGCGCTGTGTGAGGGTGTGTTTAAGGTCATGCCTTTGAGACTTGTGCAAAGTTGTTATCATCATGCAGTCAGGATGTGCAATGTGGTTTAAGGTCATATAGCTTGGACCGTGGTTATGCAGTTTAGAGTCATGCGACTAGGACCATGCAGTTGAAGGTCGTGCAACTAGACCTCCGCTACAGTTTAAGGTCATATAGTTTGGACCATGGTGCTAAGCCTTTTAATGTCATGCGACCAGGACATGCACTATGGTTTAAGGTCATATAGCTTGGACCATGGCTATGAAATTTTAAAGTCATGCAACTAGGACCATGCAGTTTAAGGTCGTGCAACTAGACTTCCACTATAGTTTAAGGTCATATAGTTTGGACCATACAGTGTAGGGTCATACATCTAGACCAACGCTGTGCAGTTTAAAGTCATCCAGCACAAACCAAGGATGTGCAGTTTAAGGTCATATAACACGGATCAAGGCTGTGCAGTTTAAGGTCATGCAGCATGGACCAAGGCTGTGTAGTTTAAGGTCATGCAGCAAGAACCATGGCTGTGCAGTTTAAGGTCATGCAACACGGACCAAAGGTTGTGTAGTGTAAGGTCATGCAACATAGACCAAGGCTGTGCACAACATGGACCATGGCTCTGAAATTTAAGGTCATGCAATACAGACCATGGCTGTGCAGTTTAAGGTCATGTAACACGAACCATGGCTATGTAGTTTAAGGTCATGCAGAACGGACCATTGTGTGGGTTGCTTAGTAGGTGAAGCTTTATAGGGGATAGGTCTATGGATAGTGATTTGACTCCCTTGGGGTAAAATGATAGCAGGGGTTTTAGATGGGAAGCAGACTTCACTGGGGATTAAGGGACAAGTATGACTTCTTAAGGTGAAAGATGGAACTCCATGGGGAATAGGCTCATGGAAGCTAACTCGACTTTTAGGGATAAGACAGCTTGGTGCGAGACTGACCCACAAGGGATTGAAGGGGCTAGCATGAATTTAACTCCTGTGGGGATCAATGGGTTGCAATATGGGTGTAGTTCCTATTGGAAATGAAGGACAGTGACCTGCTTTTGACTCCATTGGGGATGACCAGTCATGGCCTGGGTGGAACGGCCTGGATGCAACTTCACTGGGGATGACGGAGGTTACAGCTTTGGTGCAACTCCACTGGGGAGTGTGGTAGGTGCTAGCACATGCATTGGCGCACATGACACTAGCACAAGCAGTGATAGTATTCACGGGAATGGTCATAGGTGATAGTAATACTGATACGCACGTGGCTAATATACACAACATTGGTTGCATGAGGCGTTAGTCACGCATGATGATACAGCCAGTGTTATCCTGCGTTCAACATTTGTTGCAGCCGGCGTTAGTGACGGGCGGCGATAAGCCTCTAATCAGGCCTAGGGTCTGAGCCCAACCGGATCCAGCCCATTTGAAGGTTGGTGCTCGGCTTTGCACTGTCAGTAATAAGCCTCGGTTTTGGGCTTCGGGTCTGAGCTTGACCTGGTCCAACCCATTACCGCTTGACCTTCAGGGACCTGTCTGGTATTCTTACTTTGTGAGATGTACCTTGGGGAACCGTCTTATAAATAAGGAGGGAAGACCCCATATCTATTGTTTTATCGAAGGTAAAATAGTGAGAGAGAGAGAGAGAGGGAAGAAACCCCTACAAGAACTCCTGCAAGAGAAAGGTATTTCAGCACAATTAACGGCTTTAGTAAGGTATCCACAGGAGTTTTCCAGTGAGCACTGAGGTTTCCACTAAGGAATAGAAGTTTCATGTGAAGAAGGGAGGACACTGGTGGGTTGTAGAGGTATTCCGGTAGAGGTTCTCCATCACCAGTGTGGTGGGAAAAGAGGCAAGCGAGGGCCGCCGGACAGTTTCGTGAACTTCAAGTGGTTCCCGTTGGCTTTCGATAACCGGGGAGTAGTGGGAGAGTAACAGCGGTGAGAGGAAGTGTTTTTCGAAGTCAGGAAAAAGTGAAAAGGCGTCACAGATGGTTTTCAATGAGCAGGGAGACGGTTTCCTAGTGGGCAACTAAAGGTCATAGGGAAAGTGAATAGCCACAGGTAGTTGGACAATCGCGGGGAGACGAAAGGTTGCCGGGAATTCGAGTCATTACAGGAAAACACGGAGTCTCGGGAATATGCACAATCTCCAGGGAGACAAAGGGTCACGGGAAGGTGAAACGTCACTGTCACGAGCGAACACGCGTCGATAGTGAACACAGCCGGTGTTACCCCCTTTATCCAACACAGTCGGCATTACCCCTCTAAGTCACAACCGACGTTAGTCCGCATGAAGAGCAATCGGTGCTGAGCTTTAGAGACATAAGCGACGCTTATCAGTGGCTCAGTCACGCATGGCCAGCGACATGACTCATATGGTGTTGATCACGTGCGGCAGTGGCTGTTCACTTGACAATCCTTTCATGAACGGCAATAATTTCCTTTCGACTGTGGTTATGCTAAGCAAAGAGTTGCGCGTGGCAATTGTTACACACAACGATGACTTGGGTAGGCAAAGGGTGATGGCCAATGGTAAGGCTACGCTTATGATGCCTGTTGGAAGCCAAGTCCTCCAGCACAACAGTGAAGTCCATGTTGTTCTGTGGAAGGGCCCTCATTGTGAACAGGGTAGGCTCTCCACCATTGGCCAGTTCCTTGCCAAGGAAGTCTGCTTCGTATGTCTGGTATACCCCATCAAAGTGCTTCCACCTTCTTCTATTGTGAGAGCCACATTTGGCCCGTCACTGTCCTCTTTTTCTCAAATGCACGAGTGACGCTTTTGATGGCAAGAGAAATTTTTTGGCCTGTAACCGTCCTCTCCTCAGATGCAAGAGCAACTCTTCGAGTACGAGAGCAAGTTTTGGCCTGTAACTGTCCTCTCCTCAGATGAAAGAGCAACGCTGGGGGCAGCTGTTCTCTTTTGCTCAGATGCAAGAACGACATTTCGCGATAGCTATTTCTTTGTGAGAGCAATACAACATGATAGCTTTGTAACCTCCCTAATAATGGCCCTTTTTATGTTGTATCTCCGTCTAATGCAATAAAAGAGTTAAACCTTCTTTGAACTGTCTCGCTTGTCTTCTTTTTACGATATTTTTTAACTCTTTTCTTTTTGTACATTGAGTCTTTTTTAGTATGCATCATGGGTAGTATTTCTTTAAGTATCGCCCATTAATAGGGGGCATTACCTCCTTTCCATCAGGATGTGCCAGTATGTATGCTCCATTTGGCGAGGCCTTTTTTACTATAAAGGGACCTTCCCACTTGGGTTCAAACTTCCTTTTACGCCGTCCATGCATAACAATTGGCCTTTTAACTGCTAAAACCATATCTCCAAGGGTAAATGGGCTAACCTTGACTAACTTGTCAAAGGCTCTCTTCACTATCTCCTGATTGTGCTCAAGATTTTGCATAGAATACTTCTTCATCAAGAAGTTAACTTGATAAAGGGGATTTTGCCGGTACAGGGGGTGCTGTGAGAAAATCAACCAAAGCTTGGCCCTTGATTACCTTTTGTGGGACATATGTGATGTCAAATTCCATCAGCAATAATGCCCACTTAGCAAGATGTTCTGACAGGCGTGGGCGTGTCATAAGAAACTTTACAGGATCTGCCTTGGATATAAGTTTTACTTCATGACCGAGCAAGCAGTGATGGAGCTTTTGTATTGCAAAGATTAGGGCCAAGCACATCTTCTCTATTGGGGGATTATTCTTCTTGGCCCCTTGCATCATGTGACTGAGATAGTACAGTGCAGTTTCTTTCCCTTCGTCATTGTTTTGCACCAACAATGCCCCGAGTGACTCGTCAAGAGCGGTCACGTACAGGATGAGAGGGCTTCCCAGTACCAGTGTAGATAGCACTGGAGGATTGAGTAAATAATTCTTGATTTCATCAAGGGCTGCCCGACATGCGTCATCCCAGATGAATGGGGTATCTTTCTTTAACTGGTGCGTAAAGGGTTTACAGCAACTTGAGAGGCTTGAGATGAACCTGCAAATGTACGCCAGCTGCCCTTGAAAAGAGCGTAGTTCTCACAGTGTGGTTGGTGATGGAATTTCTTGGATTGCCTTGACCTTGACTGGCTCAACTTCCAGCCCTCAATGTCTGACAATGAACCCCAAGAACTTTCCTGAATGCATGCCAAAAGCACATTTTAGCTGGTTCATTTTAAGCTGATGAAGGCGTAATCGCTGGAACACCTTTAGAAGGTCTCTCATATGAGTGTCTCTCTCTTCAAATTTTACCACCAGGTCATCTAGATAACATTCGACCTCCTTATGTGTCATATCCTTGAGGATGGTTGTCATTGCTCTCTAATATGTAGCACCAGAATTCTTCAATCCAAAGGGCATCATTGTGCAACAGAAGACCGCTTTTAGAGTCAAGAATGCGGTGGCTTCCTCCATATCTGATTATACCTAGAGTATCCATCCATGAAGGAGAATATCTGACAATGAGCCGTAAAATCAATGAGCATCTCCGTGAACGGCAACGAAAAGTCATCCTTTGGGCAAGCGATATTCAAGTCACAGAAGTCAATGCAGACCCTGATGTGACAGTTTTTCTTCTTAACTGGTACAACATTTGTCAAAAACTTTGGGTACTTGACTTCACGAATGAAGCCTGTTTATCTGAGTTTGGTTACCTCAGCATCTATCTGCATTTCAAGATCAAGTATGAACCTCCTTGATTTCTGCTTGACGGGCTTGACCGAGGGATCGATGGCAAGACAGTGAACCGCGACTTGAGGATGTAAACTGAGCATCTCATGGTAATGCCAAGAAAAGACGTCTTGATTTGCTCACAAGAAAGCAATAAAATTCTCCTTCTCCTTTAAAGACATGTTTGTCAAGATGAAAGTGAGCCTGGGGTCGGCTTTGTCTTCTAGATTTATCTCCTCGAGCTCATCAGTTGTGGCTTGACCGCATTCTTCTCATTCTTCTGGGGCCTCTTGCAACTCATCACCATTGGCTTCAGAGCTTTTCTCATTAACTTCAAGGGCATAGACCCATGATCCTGACATCTCTGCTTCCAATAGACCTCTAGCTTAGATCATGATTTATGCACCTTTCTTGAACTGGGGCACAAATGGGTTGACCTCAAATATGGACGGCATATCAGGCTGTAGGAGTTTGAGTTGAAATTTACTACGAAGTTGAGATTCAGTGATGGCGGGGCCAGAGGCACCCTCATTTGAATCGCTCGGTCTTTGCACGAGTGTTTGTGATGTTTGCCCCGTGCTAATTGATACTGCATAGACATGTACCATGTGGCATGCTTTCTGAGAATAGAAGCTCTGCCCTCTTGAGTCTCTCAGTCTTTGCTCAAAGTCAGACTCAGGAGGCCATTGGGGTTTCTTTGACTTTGACTTCTTATGCTCCCCGGTAGAAGAGGATGGCTCTGACTTAGCTCGAGTCGCCAAGGCATTAGCAACTGTTAAGAATTCAGCCACCTGGGCTAATGTCCTTTTCAGCCATCTCTGATGCGTCCTACTTATATTGGTTCCTTCGAGCGCTCTGTCAAGAGCCTCAAACTCTGGGCATTTCAAGAATAAGAAGAAGAAGGAGAAAGGTCAGTAAGTGAAGGACTTTTAAGGTCGTTCCCCTCATGTGACCCATCTGGGCAGCTTTTTACGTCATCACTAGAGTTGGACATGTGCAGAGGGTCTTTCGGGTCTTTCCCTTGCTTAGACCATTGGGGAGTGCTTTTAACGTCGTCACCCTCATTGGACATGCCCCGAGTAAGAGATGACTCAAGCGTATCCTCTTGATGATACGAAGGAATGAGGTCGTTGACGATCGGGATAAAGTCTTTTAAAGTCGATAAGGGAGGAAGAGGCCTAGAAACTTATGGCTTTATCTGTTGCTGAGGAACTTTGTTCTTCCGATGAGTAGCCCTTGGTACTCGTCTTCTTCTAGTCGCCTTTGGAGGTGGTTGGTTCATCTTGCTAGGTTTGTGAACAACCCTAGCTTGACGAATCGCTTCTCACCCTTAAGACTTGAGCCTGCTCCGCCCGTGATGGACTTTCCATGGTTGGGAAGTTGAGGGTTCAGCGAGATCAAAGGCTTCATCATGGGATTCTTGGACTGGGACACTCTCCTGAGTGGAAGTATCGACTTGTGAGCGTTCAACATAAGCAATGTGACTTGCCTGGACTTTTTCAATAACCACAGCTTCGAACCCATAACAGTCATCCAGCTCATGGCCCCATATCTGATGGTGTGGGCACCAGTGATTCTCGGTCTCTTAAGCGAGGTGCTTAGGCTGCCTCGCAGGCTTAGGAGTGATGAATCCTTGTTGGAGCATCTCCTCAAACAAGGCCAGAAGTCAAATTATCATTTCCCGGGTCTTGGGTCGAGGGATCTTCTTGTACCAGTGGAGGAGAGACTTGGGGATCCCTGTCTGGAATGTCACCTACTTCTTGGCCTCTCTACATTTTCTTTGCTAATAACTTGTGGAAGTTAGAGCAATATCTTAGGTCATGCCCCGATATATGATGATATGGGAACTAGAGACCCTCGGCTCCTCGAGTCCAGTGCTTTGGTTGTCTTGTTGGTTTCGGTGTGATGAGGACTTCTTGAAGCATCATGGCTAATAAGGCGCGAAGGATGCTGGGTGCCTCATCTTCATCCTGAACTGTCACTGCGTGGGATGCTTCTTTTGCCCCGATTGCTTTTTTGACTTCTTCGAGCTTGATCTGACCCTTTTGGATCAGAGCCTCGATGTGATCTTTAAGTGTTTAGCATTCTTCTTGCACAGTCGGTGAAGCCTAACACCGACTGTGTCTCCTCTCTCTTCTCCTCTGTATAACATAGTTGGTGAAGCCTAGCACTGACTGTGTTTTCTCTCTCTTCCTTTTAACACAGTCAGTAATGCCTAGTGCCAAGTCTGTCTTCCTTCCATGTCTCTCTTTTTTTCTCTCTCCTTTCATACTCTTCTCTTCCTTTCTCCTCCCTCCTTCCTTTTGTTCCCTTCTTCTCTTATTTCATTTCTTAGTCTTTCCTTGTAACATTCATTTTGTTATTCTTTCATTCGAGTAAGAGGGATTGAGGTTAGCCTCTCAGGGTAATCCTGTTGTCTAGCCATAATGTTGTTGTGCCAAGATTACTTGGCTCGCTTTACTGCCACGACAGACTAACCATCGTGTCTAGCTAGTCATTACTGGTAATGACGTCTAGTAGTAATCCTATGAGTGGGTCTTAGTTACCGAGCCTGTTTATCTACCACGTTAGACCAATTATTCATCAGCTTAGTCACCGCTCTAATCCTCTCGCTCAGCCAAATTTTTCTCTTCCCCATTTTTCTTCTCTTATTATTCTCTCCTTTTTGAATGTGCATGCTTTTATATGTTCATCAAAGAGGAAAAGGGTGAGGTCTAACCCACCTATCTTATAACCTTTGCCATATGTGTGTGATTGCTGAAAACAGAAGAATACAAGCCAAGGCAAGGGATTCCGAACCAGTTTTATTACGGGGGGCTTTCTTCGTGATGTAAGAAGGCCCCCAAGAGAGGCAGCCCGAGTAAGTCTCGAACCCACCTTAAATTCCTCTCTACACCGATTGGTAACACCTTTCCCCATTCTCGAAAGAGATTCCCAAGAGAGACACCTCAAAAATGACCCGGGTCGTCCCTCTAAACTCGAGATACATGTCGCCCGATCCTCAAAACGAGATCGAGGCACCTAACCAGCTTGGTGACTCCACTGGGGACTTACTACCCCTTAGTTGGATCATTCTTGTTTGGCTAGTTTCTTGTTTTATTATTTGATTTCATTATCTTTTCACAGTTTATTTAAGGCTTGCGGGTCTTGTAACCCACTTATCTGGATCGGGGATTTTCTTATCCCCACATTCGAGAGTGTCCTTAGGGAAGAAGTCCCTTCGACTTCGTTCCCAACCATCCTCTTGAACAAAGACCCTTGTCTAGCTCCCAGATCTTAACCTGGACCGATGTGAGGTGGGACTTAAAGGTCTCTTATGCCCATCTCCTCGCTCTGGTGGAAACTCCACCTAGGCGCCCTGCATCGACAACACTTTTGTAGCCCCACACAGCATGCACCCAACCACCGGCAAGTCATTTGCCGATCGTGTTCCTGAGGTACGCCGGAAGGGTGCCAAGTCCCGTTTTGCAAAAGGAAAACAAGTTGTCATTGCTTCTATGGGTCGCCATAAGCCTACCCCCCACATTTCTGCACCATTAGTCTTTATCCCTAGAGGCTCAACACATCGAGGCGGAAACCCCACGACCTCCATCCCTCACACACACCACAAGGCTCGTGGGTCACCCAAGAGCAACCCTTGTGCTACCCTGAGTCAGCATCCAAGATCAGACCTTCTAAGGTCAGGTCATATGCACACTAATCATGTGCATCTCACTGCTCGGGGCAACACCGCCATTACACCAACTTGAGTACACATGAGACGACCTTCTCGTCTTCGTATTCAGCTCGCACAAGTGCACTCTATAAGGGGTAGGGCTACACCTGCTCTCTTACAAACACTTGCTCGTAGTTCTCGGCCTCCTAAGGCCAAATCACTTGCACAAGCTCGGGCTGACCCTCAGGTCTCCCGTAATCCTTCTTCAATGGGCGTACACACGTCGTCGTCATAGACATCCCCTCGCCCTAGACTCAGGCCTTCTCATGACTCAATCCTGCTCCCACCCACTCCTTCATAGAGCACGCACCTTCAGCCGTGGCACTCGAAGGTTTTCCCCAAGAGTACCATCCTGAACGAGACCCATCACTTTTGTCGTGTCTCTAGAGCTCATAAGAGAGCTCAAGGCATTGACCTAATGGAAGATAGAGTCCTTCATCCTCCCCAATCTAAGATGACTCCAGTTCTTAGCCCTCACCCATTGCCGCACCTGATGGAGATAACTCTGTCCTGTGTAAGAAGAGCTGACCAGCAGCGACCTAGATCGCAGTTTTGGCATGAGGTCCATCAAAACCTCAAGGCTAAATGTGATGGAGGTTTGCAAATTTTGACTAGGGAGGTGACCAGGGCCATCAAAACAACCAATTCTGATGACCCTCTTCACCTGAATCCCTTTTAAGCCCTTCTGACGATGAAGCCAGAAGAGGAGGGCTTCATGAGCCCTGTGTTGTGGTTAAGTCGTAGAAGAAGACCACACCACTCAGCAGCTACTCTCCCAAGACCGTCAAGTACCGGTCCAAATGCGATCTGCATATAAGAGTCGAGTTCAATTAGGGCAGCTGGCCCCTGCTGACTGACATACCATGTACGACCCGTCAAGTTCGCAAGCCCTCAGTTGCCACTAACATTGGCCTCCATAGAGAAACGGTCAGTGTAATGGTTATAAGGGAGCCTGGTGATGCGTAGGAAGAGCGCATGAACAAGTTTGAGGATATGGTGCGTGCGATGATGGAAAAGATCGATCGTATCGACACCGCACGCCAGTCGGCTAACCATGAGGTCAATTCTCATCACTCTGATGGTGCACCTCCACAGAAGCCCCTTCCTTCTACCTCACAAGACAATTATGTCCATCATCCCGTCTCTCAGACAGACATTGACGATATGGTCACCAATAGCCTAAAGAACAGACAAATGCTAGGGATACAAGGTGCAACGCCTTAGCAAAGGCTATACCCCTCGTATATTGATCAGGTCCCATTTCCCTCAGAATATAAGAAAGGTAAGTTTCCTTTATTCAACGGAACCACATCCCCAAACCAGCATATTGCCCAATTTTAAGAAGCATGTCGAGAAACAGCGGCTGACGGGAGACTTCTTCTTCAACAGTTCGTTGAGACCCTTGATGGCCCAACATTTCAATGGTATGCTCGACTTCCTCCAAACTCAGTGCATACACGGGAGGAGATGGAGAAATTGTTCTATCAATGCTTCTATGAGGTCGAGAGAGAGTTCAAACCATCAAACTTCTCACCCTGACTCAAGACGCTGATAATCCTGTGGATCAGTTTATATCAAGATGGAGAAATTTGGCTTCTCGCCATCCTAATCCTATAGCTGAGAAGGAAGCAGTCCAAACTTGCATGCGAAACATCCGACCGGAGATCGCTCTACATGTCGAGGCCTCTAATCTGACCTCCATGTCAGAGTTAATCTCTAAATCAGTTTACATAGAAATCCTATCACGCCACCATGGTGAGACACAACAACAATCTACAAGCTCAACAAACAAACGGGGCAATGGTAACTCTCAAAATAACACATGGGGCAGCCAACAGAAAGGGGTAATCAGTGCAGCCGTCATGGTCACTGATTCATAGAAGGCTCCCTCACAAACTTTGGACCTCTCTAAAGGGGCAAGCATGGTAAAGGTAACACCCTAGGCTAGCAAGCAACAACAGTCATACAATCTGGTACCCCCACAGCCAACCTTGATCAGGGTGATTATTTAACTAGGAATAAGAACAAGGTCTATCCCTTCGAGAAGGAATGGACCCCGTGCTGTTTCGGTTATTATTGGAACAAAATATGATCCAGCTTCCAAAAGCCAAGTTCCCCGAGCAACCTGGCCCTTACACTCAGACGAATTATTGTGCCTACCATCGGAGGAACAATCATCCTACAGATGACTGCTACAGACTGAAGGATATTATCGAGGCCCTGATTCATATGGGTCAGATAAAGCTTGATGACTTGAAGAAGGCCTTTGGGGCAGCTAAGGCCTCCCATGCAGTAACCATCCAAGAGGAAGACGAAATGACTGATATCCTTTACGCCTTCTTCATTATAATGCTTCAGGAAGGCATAATCACACTGAAGCAGGCAAGGCAATCTATCACCTTGCTAAGGGGACTAAAGATCGTTGGTGCCCGTACCATCAGATAAGAGTCCATAACCTGTCAGAATGCACAAATTTCCTCGATATATTCTCAAAGAAAATGCGGGAGTGTCAAGAGTTTTACAATCTACCCGTAAGTGATCCCCAAGTCATTCCTCTATAAGGGCATGAAGATCTCACAAAGAAAGACCTTCCTATCAATGACTCGGACTCCACCGAATCCTCGACTTCCCAGCCATGGATAGTCTACCATGGCCGAAGCAGACTCAAGTCCTTAAGGCAAGAAGCAGTTCGCCACGCTAGCGTTGTTCGCAAGCCTAGCGAGACAAATCAAACATCACCTCAGAAAACCAGAAATAGACGGGCACCAAGGGCTACTCGCAGAAGAAACAAGACTGCTCAACCCACAGTCGAGCAAGAATTTCTTAGGCCCCTTCCTCCACTGCCAACTTTACTGAACTTCATCCCCGACACGATCCTTCTTCCTTCTTGTAGACACCTCGCTTTAAATCTTGAAAGTTATGTGGTTTTCTTGGACCCTTAGGATCACATTGGCTTAGTGAACCCAAAATCCATAGGTCACACAACTTACTCTTAGACCAGAACCATTCTACCAACCTAGAAACCCTCATGTTTTGAACCAAAACCTTAAAAATGAGCTGTTTTACAAAACAAATCATTAAAAATAGTAAAAGACTCCATTTCGACTCAAATGTTTTCTGAATACTTCATAAAGGTTCAACAACATGTTTGAAAAATAAGTTTTTAAATCAGAGGTGTTTTGACCTAAACGACACTAGGTGCGTTGCCCAGGCGACACTGATGCATTTTCACTGAAACGTGTTTTTACGCATTCTCATGAATTTCCCCTACTTTCTAGGTCATTTATGTTGGGTGTGGGGCCCAAGGAAAGCTATCTGTACCACCTAAAATTCATTTTTTTTAAATTCGAATGATGTTGACTGAGGATTTGTTGGTTGCGGGGATAACATTGCCCCAACAAATCCCTTGTTAAAAAAAAAAATCATCTCGGTGGTCATTTGAGGGAGTGGGAACAAAGAGACTTTAAAAACTTTAAGCTGGAAAGATAAACTTGAGAGATACAGAGAGAGCCTTCACACTGTTCTGCAGTCACATCTAAACTCAACCTAGATCAAAAATTAAGGTACAACCACACCAATACCACAGAGACTTACTGATCATCAACACCTGAATCAGAAGTGCAAAGAGGAATCGGTTCTGATACGCGTGATCCCTCAGGGGCTTGGGGGTCCCGAGCCGTCCGGCCTGGTCAGGTACTCCTTCTCCCTCCATTTCTTCTTTATTTTATAATATTTATTTATTTATTATCTGAATTTTATTTTTTTTGATTGAAAATCTTGTTTTGAAATTTGGATCACGTTGGCTCCGCCACAAATCTGAGAGCAGGTCTGCTCATTAGCGAGCAGATCTGATCTCACATTTGAATTTGATAGCTCCCACTTTCTCTAACATATATGTTCCTCTTCATTTTTCTCAGTTTGAAGTGTCAGATTAGGGTGATCTACATTGTTAGATTGCTTGATTATGTGCTATAAACAGTTTGGCGCCCACCGTGGGGCAAATCGAGCGTGATCCGAGCATCAAAATTTTGAAAATCTCCGAATCTTTTGAAACTTTGTAAAAATGTTCTAGGTGAAATTTGGTGACTATTCCCAATTTTTTTGGGAAACATAAAATATTTATAAATACAATAAAACATAGTTTTTTTTTAGATCTGTAGTTCCCTCCTGTCAATTTATTTGAATTTATTTTCATCAAAAAATATTTTATTTGTTGTTTCAAAAAGTTTAAAGTTGTATTATTTTATCAATATATACAAGAAAAAAATATAAAAGTATTAAAAATAAATGAATTTTTTGGGTGACACACCTAGTGTCGCCCAGCTTACAAGGGCAACACTACCCGTGTCACCCGGGAGACATGCTCTGTGTTGCCCAAATCAAGACATTTTTTATTTTTCTGAAATTTTTTAAATCTATTCTATGACCTCTATTGAGTCTGTTTACAAATATTTTGATCAAAATAAATTTTTTTAAAATACCAAAAAATTACTTTACTCGATATAGGTATGTCCTATCTGAACTTCCCTGTTTTCTAGTTATTTAATTTATTTCAGAAAAAAAAATTATTTTTATTGTTTCTGATAGTTTAAATTAGTTTCATTTCATTAAAATCCATCATTAAAAAATATAAAATAAATTTTTTTGTTTTGGCGACACACTTGGTGTCGCGAAGCTTACATGGGCGACACTACCTATGTTGCCCGAGAGACCCGCCCTGTGTTGTGCAAACTAAAAAGTCTCATATTGCTCTGGAAATTTGTAGGTATTTTCTATAGAATCTTAGCTGCATTCTCACAAAATTTAAGCTTACAATAAAATTTTTAAAAATACCAAAAAAATGTTTTGCTTTAGGTAGGTCTGCTCTATTCTTGACTTTTTGATTTCATTCTAGTTACTTAATTTGGGTTGAATTCCTGTTTTTCCTGATTTTATCATGCTTATTTTATTTATTTCTCATCAATTTTAAAATTATATATATATATATTATTGAGGGTTGCTTGCAGTCTCCGTGAACCGTGTCCTGTTCGAGTCATCCGTGACTTGGGTCATGCTCGACTAAGCACAGACTGTGCTTGGTTTCACTACTTTGACCATACATTCTTAGGGGTACCTCACTCCTCCATCTATATTGTGCTTCGAGCAAGTTTTGCCTCGAAGCGCGAATTGCTAGGCACGATCAGCATCAAGCACTTAATTGTTTTCTTTCATAATATGTGCCTGTGTGCTTGACTTTATTTTCATTTGCGTGCTTCTTTACACACTCTAGCACACACCAACTGGGAATCTCAAAAAACCAGAAAACAAATAATTCGAAAACCCCCAAAATCCACGTTAACGGCGTGAGGGGAACCTAGCATTAAGAGCCTCCTCCGTAATACTTTGCCTCAAAGAAATTCCATGTATAGAAGGAACAGGTGAACATCCCAAAACAGGAGGACAAGACCTATGTGGGGGCCTATATGACCCTAGCCGCATTTCAATAGTTAGAAACCCACTCTTAAGCCAAGCCAACCTATAATCAGACTAGGTAAAATGTTTCATGTGCTTGCTTGCTTATTTCTGATCGGTTACTCTTAGATTCCAGTCCAGACCAGCTTTTGGGTCCAAGTTCAGGCTTACACCCAGTGTGGCCCACGTCCGAACTAGGTTTCGCCTTGTTTCGAAACTAGGCCCCCTCTTGGTCCAAGCCGAAGGCTCGTTCCTAACTCATCTTTGTTCCAATCCAGGTCCACGTCTGGTCTGATCATTAAAGCTCTTTGAGTCTAAGTTCAGGCTTGTAGCCAGCCTAGCCCAGATCCGAATCAAGTTCACACCCAGGTTCGAACCTAGGCCCCCTCTTGATCCGAGCTGAAATCTCATTCATTGCTCATCTTTTGATCCATTCCAGGTCCGCACATGGTCTGATAATTAAAACACTTTGGGTCCAAGTCTATGCTTATACCCATCCAAGCCTAGGTCCGAACCAGGTTCACACCCAGGTCCAAACCAAGGCCTCCTCTTGGTCCGAGCCAAAGGCTCGTTCCAAGTTCAATCATGATCCAGTCCAGGTCCACATCCGGTCTTAGTTTCAAACCCTCTAGGTCCAAGCCCAAGCTTGCACCCATCTTAGTCCAAGTCCGAACCAGGCTCACACCACGGTTCGAACCTGAACCCACACTTGGTCCTAGCTCTGACTAAGATCTAGTCTAGATCTTAGTCTAGGTTCTAGTATAGATCTAAGTTTAGAGTTAGCTCTAGGGATAGATTAACCTCACCCTACCGTAGGGTCTGAACCAAAACCCAGTGAGTCTAGATTCTAATCTAGTCTTAGCTTAGGTCTTATTTAAGGTTTACCCCTAAAGTCAGGCTAGGTCCACCCTAGTTCATCAAGTCTATATCCTAGGACCCTGCTAAGAGCAATCACCATGTCAGTCACCCAAGGAGACTATGATGATTGTTCCACGGCCAACTCTAAGCCCAACCTTCCCAAACTTAGGGACCACTATGCTACAATCCCTTGGGATTACAGTCAGAACTCAGCCCAGTTCATAATCCGACACCCCGGTCTCCAACAAGAGAAAGAGTCCCAAGGATCTACTCCAAATCCCGAGGTGTGTATGGTCCGAAAAGTGGGATCTGCCCAGAAAATATAGGGAAGCTTACATAACCATAGTAGGAGCCGTGTAACCTTAGGCAAACAAAGCAGGAGTCGTGCCAGGGGAGAGGTCCATATAGTATCTAATACCCCCCAGAAGTCGCACCCAGATAGCCTTGAGGCTCAATGGTCTCAAAATCAAGACCCATTTCGGTCTAGGAATTTTAACCCTACCTCGAGTCACCATAGTGCAGCTCATGACGTCCTGAATATGGTACGCAGCAGAGGTGCCAATCTAGGCCTACCCTTAGGTGAGTGGACGTTCAGGCTGCCCTTAAGAGTCTAGTTGATCTAGGTTACCCTGTCCAAGCCCTAGTTCATGGGTCGATCATAAACCAGCCTAATAGCATAGGTCAACCCATAGCACAGCCAAGTCAGCCAATTCTTCAATCGGTCCCTTTAGTAAATCAGGTCCAACGAACATTGCAGTTTTCGCAGCTGGTGGCGATGCCTATGGGTCAGTATGCCCCTCAAGCACAAATGTGTCAAACTACCCTGGTGACCGGGGGTCATCAATCTCAGGCACAAATAGGGCAACATCTTCCCAAGACTCGACTCATTAGTCTATGCTTGGAAACCCACCGACCGGTGGGCCTACTATCATGCCAAATACCCAACAAGATAGCACCATAAAAGCAGTAGAAGATACGCTTGTAAGAATGGGTATGAATGAAATTCTACCCCCAAAGGCCTATGTTCATGAGACCCTTGGAGGCATGGAAGAAATTCCCCCTGGGTTTGTGATCCCAGAGTTTAGAAACAAATTCAATGGGAAGAGTGACCAAGATATCCACATAGACACGTACCTCCTCTCTATTTGAGCTTTGCGAGATAGTCCTAAACAGCTAAAGGCCCTGTTTTCACAAACATTGACCGGCGAGGCCTTGAACTGGCATCGGAGAATAATGACCGCTCAACCACACATTACTCCAGACAAAATGTTCAACCAGTTGGTCTCTCATTATTGTGGGTCGACATGAAGATCTCTCTCCCTGGGTGAGCTCAGTGGCACAAAAAAAAACCCAAGAGAATCCTTCGAGGATTTCATTGGTCAATTCCACGAGGCGGCGATGCGGTCATCGAATGTCCACTTACAGACCCAGCTAAAATCTCCATGGCCTTAGAAAATACCGCTCCTGAATACAAGACTTTCTTCAACCAAGGCATTGTCCCCGACTCTTTCGATTCTATGATCAAGAGGGTGGCACGACTTGAAAGGGCGAGAGGGACACCCAACAGCACTAGACCCAATAACAAACCCATCACGACTCCCCAGAATAAGAGCAAGAGCAATGGTAAGGGGAATGTTTCTGGTCAGGTTAATGAGGTTGTCATTAATGGACCGGCTCCAGGTTTAGCCACCCAGCATAACAATAGGAATCAAAATCAAAGGGGTCACCGAGAGCTAATGCTCAAAATAACAATCGATGGAGAGAGCACAACTTCAATCCTCTCAAAGACCCATTAGAAAAAGTGTTGGAGTTACTCTTGAAGAAAAACATGGTTCAACTCCCGCCATCATCTGAACCACCATTTGAGGTTAAGGTTAATAACATATGGTGCAAGTGGCATAGAAACCATGCTCATGATACCCAAAATTGTTTTTATTTAAAGAGGGCCATTCAACGGTTGTTCAATGGGGGAGACATCATTGTCGGACCTAGTAATCAACCTGTTGAGGAATCTAATCAAAAGATGAGAATCTTCACAAACCCTCTCCTAAACAATATGGCCACAACGACCGAAGAAACGGGAGCTCCGGGTAACTCAAAGGAGGATGTTATCATTCATATAATTGAGAACGGAGATGAAGAGGATGATCGTAGTCAATTCATATTCGCTGACAATCATCACCTTCAAGAGGCTGAAGAAGATCTTTTAAGTCTTCTTAGAGGAAACTCTTCGTCCCCAAACTCTGATGACCCTCCTAAGTGGGACCAGTATGACGAAGATGATACCCTAGAGATTGACATGGTCAGAGCTAATGAGAGGGGGTCATCTTCCGAACGAGGGGCCAACACCCCGAAGTCTCCCACTACGCGTCCAAATAAGGGGCCAACACCTCAGATGTCAAACAAAGTCGAACCTTTTAAAATTCTAAGGGACCCACATTGCCCACCTTCACAAGATTTCTGAGTGATCCACCAATCTAGGATCAAGAATTGAATAATGAAAATCTGATCATACTACCTCCTCAAGAGGCAGACTCTCTAAAACTCATTAACAACATGAGCACAACTTCGATAATTGGAGCACCACCATGTCAAGAGAATGCATCCAGCGAAGAGCAAGTTCCCAATGGAACGGAAAGACCTGCAATGGCAACCCCATCAAAATATTCAGTAGGGGAAAACTCCTCTCAGGAAGAGGATACAATAGGACAATTAATGAGGCCGTTTGTTGATTCCCAACACGTCATAAGGCCGTTTAATACAACGGGGGCAACTAATGAGATTAAACCCTTCTTTGTTGACTCCCAACATGTCATAAGGCCATCTAGTACCAACTCAAGCACTCCTCTTGTGCAAGAGTCTCATCTAAGCTTGAACACTGAAAAGAAGTCTACTACGAAGTTAACCCTCGAGAAACAATTCAAAATTTGCGATGAAAAAGATTACCGAAAAGGAATTGGGTAATCACTCACCCCTTGCAAATAACCAAATGAGGAATTCATGCCTCAAGATCCAAAAGGCATTAATGCCTAATGTGTAACATAAAGTACTCCATTTGCGGGAAAACAACAATGAGTCTATCTGTCCATACAGAGGGCTAAGGGATTTGGAAACTGAGAGTGATTTTTAGTCCCAAAATCAAGGTTCAAGTAGAGCAGTTTAAAGGAAAACATCAAGAAAAATTCAACAACCATTGTCAAAGAGATTTTGGATGCCAACCTGGGTCAAGGGAAATTAGAGGAAGACCGATATTAGAACCTCCCTGCCACTTGGAGGAGGGAATGATGATCGAATTCTTAAATGATCTTAAGGCGAATTGCTGAAAAGAAAAAAAGGGGCACCTTTGACTCTTCTTTTCCCTCCTCTTCCTTTGTCATTCTTTTCTTCTTCGAAAACAAAAAAGAAAATAAGAGGAAAAAAAAAAGAAACGAAAATCTCATCCGTTGGGGTAAAATCTTAAAGGTTTTTCAAGCATTGGAAAAAATATCACAGAGCTGAAAATCCGAAAGAAACCTTGGACGATCAGAAAATAAAGAAAAAATCTCATCTGCAGGGCTAAAATCCAAATGGACTCCCTAGCGTTGAAAAAAATGTCACCGGGCTGAAAATCCGAAAGGAGCCCCGAGACGATGAGATAAAATAAAGAAGTTCTCTCGTTCTACTTTCCAAAGTCTTTTATCTCTCAACCTCTTCTCTTCCTTCCTTTGAGTCAAAGTGGTGTTAAAAAAAAATCAATAAGCATTAGCCTGACGATCAGTGTTAAGGACCTCGATCTTCTCAAACATTAAAAGGTGAGTCGTGGAGGTCGAAATTGGAAATCTAAAGAGATTTTGAATGCCCAGGGATGGTATACTGCATTTTTAGGACTCTGTTTCGCTCGAAACTCCAGAGAACTCTCCTTTGAATTGCAATACAGGAGCTGAGGTTGGAAGACAAAGAAATACTTGATGATTCCTCATCTTGAAGATTCAAGCAAGGACCCGATACACTCACATAAGGTCCACCAAAGTGGTCACAATTGGTTAAATTGTAAGACCTACATTAAAGAAAACCACCCCCCAACAGGGGCAATATATATATATATATATATATATATATATATATATATATATATATATATATACTTGCTGATCATCAACACTGGAATCAGAAACGTAAAGAGGAACTGGTTCTGATACTTCGAGCCACGGGGGCTCGGGAATCCTGGGCCATCCGGCCCTGTCAGGTACTCATTCTCCCTTCATTTCTTCTTTATTTTTTTTTATCTGATTTTGATCTTTTTTTATTGAAAATAATTTCTTGAAATGCTTTGGATCACGCTGGCTCTACCATAGATCCGAGAGCAGGTCTGCTCGTTTTCAGGCATATCTGATCTCAGATCTGAATTCAATTGTTTCTACTTTCTCTACCATATCTTTTGCTTTTAATTTTTATCAGTTTGAAGTGTCATATCATGGTGATTTGCATCGTTAGATCGCTCGATTATGCGCTGTAAACAGTTTGGGGCCACCGTGGGGCAAATCGAGTGTGATCCGAGCATAAAAATTTTGAAAATCTCATAAAATTTTTTAAATTTCCAGTGTTATAGGTAAAATTTTGTGAATTTTCCCAAAGTTTCAGGTCAAAATAAAATATTTAAAAATTTAAAAGAAATAGTTTTATGTTAGATCTGCAGTCCCCTCCTGTCACTATATTTTAAGTTATTTTCATCAAACACATTTTATTTGTGGTTTCTACAAGTTTAAAGTAAGTTTATTTTATCAAGATATACAAGAAACAAATATAAAAAAAATAAAAAATAAAATAGGTTTTTGGGCGACACTAGCTCACAAGGGCGACACCAGCTCACAAGGGCAACACGCCCTGTGCGCCCCGACCAAGACATGTTTTATTTTTCTGAGAATTTTTAAATCTATTTTAGGACCTATCTAGAGTCTGATCACAATGTTTCAGGGCAAAATAAATTTTTTAAATATACAAAAAACATATTTTACTTGATATAGGTTTGTCCAATCTGAACTTCATTGTTTTCCAGTTATTTTAATTTATTTCATCAGAAACAATTGTTTTTATTGCTTATTAAGTTTACAGTAGTTTCATTGCATCAAAATCCATCATAAAAGTATATAAAATAAATAAAATAAAAATATTGTTTTTGGGCGATACAGTTGGTGTCGCCCAGCTTACAAGAGTGACATTACCTGTGTCGCCCAAACTAAAATGTCTCATATTGCTCTAAACATTTTTTGGTCTCTTCCAAATACCCTTAGCTGAATGCTCACAAACACACCTAAAATTCCTATGAGGTGAATAGGGTGAGATCCCCGTGGGTGCCAACAAACCTTGCTGTTTGGGCTCTTCACTGAGACGTCAAAGTTACGTCTGTGGGTGGTGATGGGCAGCGTCATCTACAGACCTCACTTGAAGGAATAAAAAAACGAGTAGAGGGGAAGGACACTCACACATGGCACTGCCATCGCCATGCACACCCTGTGAGACCGAGGGAGAGGCATGCATGACACTGCCACTGCCGTGCACGGCCTCTGCAAGAAACTCAAGCAAGGAAGAGGGTGAAGAGAGCGGAGAAGAGAGAGAAGGTTTACCTCAACCCCAAGGGTACCGATCGAAAGTTTCCCTCGTTCAGTCTCTCTCTCAAGTGTGACACCACAATGGTAAGAAAGAGAAACTTGTATTAAGTGAAAACTCTCTCTTGGGTGTGTTTAGGTATCTGTCCTCTCTCCTCCTTTTCTGCGTACAATGATGGTATGTATATATAAAAGTGTGCCCGAACATGGGTGGATGATCAAAAGTATCCTTAATTGTTGTAAATTAAGATTAAATTGAACTAAAATAATTTACAAAGTAGGGTGCAAAATAACAGATTTTCCCCTCCCTAACCTGTTGTGGAATTCTAGAACAATCCCTGTGTTTCTTTAGGACTTGTGTGATCTTGCATGGCTGATTTGGGGTCATTCTGATGCCCAATTGATCGTAAGATAAATCGTTTCTTCTAGGGCTCAACATGACGATTGATTTGATACCAACTTCGAGCCATGGATCGTGTTTTTAGTACACGATCATGCAACTTGAATTTTGAGTAGATCTTGAAACTTTGAATAGATAGTGTGTTCATTACTTGATGTCTTTTTATGTTTTCGTCTTTGAATCACACTGAGCATGCTTCTATGATCACGGGGCACTTAACACAGCTCGATTCCTTGACAGAACGAAGATTTTGCAAGTTTGGAATTTTGGCTGGAATCAAGGATTCCAACGATGGAATTTACAGTTTGTTAGTCGGCTTAGTGTGCAAAATCCGACTGTTCGTCGTGTACGGGGTTCGGGTCAGAGGTGGCTGAGACCTTACGCCTGCAGTGGAACAGGTCTCGTGTCGATCCAACTCATGAGCAGCGTGATTTGGCCACTCGAGTGAGGCACGACACTGCTAAATTGTCTGCACTTTCTTCACGGATCAACAACTTCTCGCTAGCTTTTCTTCACACTCGGGTATCGTCAAGGGGCATGCCACATATCGAATCGCTCGTTTTGACTAAAGGAACATGTTCACCAAATTTGAGTACGATCCAACGTGGTATTTTTGAGATATGAGCATCGAAAGTCACTGGTCATGACTGTCCCTTCAATGCTGTAGAATTGCAGGATGGCCACACGAGAATAGTGTGCTGCTCCCTCTGTTTTACTCTTTCACCTACAACTTCTTCTTGGAATGTCCGTCTGGGCTAAAATTTGACCCCTGAGGGTTTTCAACCATGCTGGATTAAATGAAGATGGTCCTATAGAAATTTTAGATACTAAAAATATAGCTCTAGTTATTGGGGTCAGTTTCAAGGTGATAGAGGCCGATTCTACTGGAACTGTTTCTCAATGTGCACTGCCTTACACAAGTCGTAATGCAACAAAACTTGGCGGGAGACTTTTGAGAGACCTCATGAAGATCTTGACCAATTCTGGTGCTGTTCTGAGACTATCAAAATTTCCACTACTTGTTAGGCCTTTATTGAGCAGGGGCCCCATGTTGATCAAAAATACCTTCCAACTTCATGCCCCACCGATTGTTGTGCTTCAAAATAATTGAGAAGTGCAATCATTCAGGAAGCTTGAGGGATCTTGTCAAAGTCCTCACCCTATCCGCCCTACCCACCTTATCCGCCCGAACACACCTAAAATTCCTCTATCATTAGTTGGTACCTGCCCTTGCCCTCGAGCAAGGTTTTGTGAGAGCGATCTCAAGTCCTGGGTACACAAGAGACTCGAGACACATACCCTCAGATCACCTAGATCCATAGGGCGAGATCGAGGAACCGAACCAACCTCCTCTCGTCAGCCTGATAGGGTGGTCGAAACACTCCCTTGGGGATCCCAAAGGAGACGGCGAACACTTAGGTCAACCCGCAGAAGGAATCATCTTCCTCAGCCACCAGTCGAGGAAGAATTCTTGAGGCGCCTTCCTCTGCTGCCGACCTTGCAGGATTTAATCCCAAGCACGGCTCACCTCATCTTATCGTCCAACCAGGCCGACGGCCCTGAGTCATCAATATCTCAGGAGCCAGCCCAAATGGGTGATGATGTTAAAAGCACCCCACAACGGTCAAAGCCAGGGCAAGACCTTAAATATCCCCTACAAGTGTCCAACCCCAGCAACGACATAAAAGCTGCCCCGAACGTTCTAACCCTTCTTCTCCTTCCCTCTCCTCTATTCCTTCTACTGGTACCACTCGGCGATGGCCAGACTTCGACTTTCTAAACAGAGAGTTTGGAGACACTAGCCTCACCTTGCCGCAACAAGAATGTCTTAGAGAAATGTTGGCCCAAGCAACAGGATCTCAATAGCCGCCGACTCCCTAACAACCCAAGCCAAAACTGAGCCATCATCGAGCTCCTGCTCCCACGAGGCCGGCCACAGGATCCAAGTGCATGAGGAATCACTCAACTCGGGGCAAGTACCATGTGAGGTCATGGACCCACGGCTTGGAGCCGACCCTTCTATCTCCTAAGCTAGTCAGAGACCAGTCTTCTCCCATATTGTGCCCCTCCTAGAGACTGACATGTCGGGATCATAGGTGGCTACACTCGAGATCAACAAAATCCTTGCAAATCCCGAGACGAGGACCTTTAAGAAGCTCTAGACGAATGGGAAGAGAGCGGTCAGGCCATGGTGGATAATCTTGAAGAGATCAATCTGGGAGATGAGGCTGACCCAAGGCCAACCTTCATCACAATAAAGATGTCCCCAAAAGAGAAAGAAGACTATATCTCCCTCCTTCGAGCAAATCGGGATCTCTTTTCCTGGCATTATCATGTGATGCCCGGTTTAGACCCTCAGATTACTGTTCACCACCTCGTCGTCAATCCTACCATTAAACTCATGAAGCAGAAATCAAGAAGGTTTAGGCCCGACCTCGAAATGCAGATCGATGCCAAGGTGAACAAGATCAGGCAAGCTGAATTCATGCGTGAAGTCAAATACCCAAGATGGCTGGTGAATGTCGTCTCAATGAAGAAAAAGAACAGCCACATTAGGTCTGTATCGACTTTCATTACTTGAAGATCGAGCCAGTCAAAATCAAGGCAATTCAGGACATGCCATCGCCTACAACCCTCCATGAACTGTGGTCCCTCCAAGGAGAGCTCGCCTACTTTGAAGGTTCATTTCGAACCTCTCTGGGATATGCACACCGTTTTCACAGCTACTAAAGAAGGATACTCCCTCCATATGGAACGAAGCGTGCCAAGATGTGCTCGAGGACATCAAGAAGTAATTGTTGAATCCACCAGTACTCTCTAAAGAAGGATACTCCCGCCCTTGACAAGTCACTCGGGGCACTCCTGACGAAGAACAATGATGGAGGGAAAGAGACAACGCTCTATTATCTCATCCGCAAAATGCGAGGGGTCGAGAAGAACTTCCCTCCCATTGAAAAGATGTGCCTAGCCTTGATCTTTGTGGTACAGAAGCTCCGCCATTACCTGCTTGACCACGAGGTCAAGTTAATATCCAAGGTAGATCAGGTCAAGTTCCTTATGTCCCGATCATGTTTGTCTGGACGTTTGACCAAGTGGGCATTATTGCTAATGGAGTTTGACATCACGTATGTACCACAGAAGGCAGTTAAAGGTCAAGCCCTAGCTGACTTCCTTATGGATCACCCAGTCCCCTCAGAATCTCCCCTGTCAAGCGATCTCCCGGATGAGGAAGTTTTTTGTACGGTGTTAACTCGGCCATGGGAGATGTACTTTGACGGATTTCAGTCTGATAGAGGGGGAACCAGAGTTGTCTTCCTGACTCCCAATGGAGAAATGTTTCCTCTATCCTTATCACTTGTGGAGGCATTTTTTCATAATGAAGTGGAGTATCAAGCCCTCATAATCGGACTGAAGATCGCTCAGGAGCTAGACCTGGAACATCTAAACATCTTTGGTGACTGTAAGCTGGTCATTCGACAGCTAAAGGAGATCTATGATATAAGGAAGGATACTCTCAAGCCTTACCATGACACGGCCAAAACTTACATGACCCAGTTCGATGACTTCTCACTAACTCATATCCCTAGAAGGCTAAACTCACAAGCAGATGCGCTTTCAAAGCTCGACACCACCATCCAATTGTCTTCATCAGGGCCCACTCAAGTCTAGGTAACCAAATGGAGACATGTTGACTTGAGAATTAAGTTCACATAGACGATGAAAGGGATGTCTCCCCAGAGTGCCCGCCTTACCCAATCGGGGCACTCCTCGCGAATAAGGATGTCCTCAAGGCGAAACAGGAAGTTTCCCAGGGAAAAGAAGCCAAAGCAAGGAAGTAGGAGCTCGAATTCTGCGACCCGATGTGTGCAGAGGTTGAAAAAATAGAAGAGTGGAGGGAGCCCATTGTGGACTTCGTAAAGCATGAAAGGCTACCTCACGATCGAGTGAAGCACAACAACATATGCCGGATGTCCACCAAGTACAACCTTCTTGATGGGGATGTCCTCTTTCGTCGATCATTTAACAAGATCCTCCTTTGATGTGTCGATGCACAAGAGGCAAGAAAAGTACTCGAAGTAGTACACTTGGGCATCTGTTGACTGCATCAGTCCGGCCTCAAGCTCTACTAGTGCATACACAGACTCAGCTATTAGTGGCCTTTCATGGTAGCTGATGCCCAAAACTATGCCAAAAGATGCCAGGTGTGCCAAATCCAGTCAAGCCTCATTCATCAGCCCCTATATCCTCTCCATCCTACAGTGACATCATGGCCTTTTTCCCAGTGGGGTATGGACATTATAGGATCCATTGACCCTCCTTCTGCCTTGGGTCATGCCTTTATCCTGGCGACGATAGACTACTTTTGAAATGGGCGAAGCATGTCGCCTCGGATAGGTTTCGGGGATCGTTGTGGCTAACTTCGTGTGGTACCACATCATATATCGGTTCGAGGTCCCAGACCGAATAATTTCTTACAATGGCCCCCAGTTCAAGAGCCAGCATGTTGACTGCCTAGTCAACCAATTCGGTTTTGAGTGGAAGTACTCGACTATGTACTACCCTCGAGCCAACGGGTTAGCCGAGGCATTCAATAAGACTTTGTGCAGGGTGCTCCGGAAGTCAGTGTCAAAGTCAAAGAAGAACTGGCACAATAAATTGCCTGAGGCTCTGTGGGTCTATCACACTACCACTCGCAGTGCTACAAACTCCACCTCTTACTCCCTGGTTTATGGGGGTGAGGGGGTCCTACCCCTCGAAATTCAAATACCCTCACTCCGTATTGTTAAACATTAGGGACTAACTGAAGAAAAGAGGGTCAGGCTCCGCTACCATGAGCTGGATGCCCTCGATGAAAAAAGACAAGAGGCCCAACAGAACCACAACCTCAATCAACGAAGAATGAAGAGGGCATTTGACAAGTCTGTCAAGGCTAGTTCATTCGCTCGTGGGGACTTAGTCTTAACATTCAAGAGAACGATCGTCATGCATGGGTGCCACAAAGGAAAGTTCAAACCTAAGTGGAAGGGTCCATTCGTAATCAAGAAGGTTACACCGAGTGAGGCCCATGTACTGACAAACTCTAATGGAGAAGAGGTGATGCCGCTTATCAATGAGCGATATTTAAAGAAGTATTATCCCTAACATGGCAGTAAAGCACGGTGTGTGCAATAAAACAATATAAATGAAGATGAGAAACATCAAGCCAACTGAAAGGAAATTCATTTCAGTCATTGAACCAATTCGGTTTTGAGTGGAAGTACTCGACTATGTACTACCCTCGAGCCAACGGGTTAGCCAAGGCATTCAACAAGACTTTGTGCAGGGCGCTCTGAAAGTCAGTGTCAGAGTCAAAGAAGAACTGGCACGAGAAATTCCCTGAGGCTCTGTAGGTCTATCACACTACCACTCGCAGTGCTACAAACTCCACCCCTTACTCCCTGGTCTATGGGGGTGAGGGGGTCCCCTCGAAATTCAAATACCCTCACTCCGTATTGTTAAACATTAGGGACTAACTGAAGACGAGAGGGTCAGGCTCCGCTACCATGAGCTGGATGCCCTCGATGAAAAAAGACAAGAGGCCCAACAGAACCACAACCTCAATCAACGAAGAATGAAGAGGGCCTTTGACAAGTCTGTCAAGGCTAGTTCATTCGCTCGTGGGGACTTAGTCTTAACATTCAAGAGACCGATCGTCATGCATGGGCGCCACAAAGGAAAGTTCAAACCTAAGTGGAAGGGTCCATTCCTAATCAAGAAGGTTACACCGAGTGGGGCCTATGTACTGACAAACTCTAATGGAGAAGAGGTGATGCTGCTTATCAATGAGCGATATTTAAAGAAGTATTATCCCTAACATGGCAATAAAGCACGGTGTGTGCAATAAAACAATATAAATGAAGATGAGAAACATCAAGCCAACTGAAAGGAAATTCATTTCATTCATTGAATTAGAAAATGTTGCAAGTTACAATCGAAGGCCCTTTGTTAGGGAAGTTACAAAGCTCTTGCATCTGAGGATAAGAGGACGGTTGCAAACCAAAGCCAACGGCATTGCACTTGCATCTGAGTATAAGAGGACGGTTACTGGATAAGAGAAACGCCCTCCCCATACAGAAGAAGCAAACCCACCAAAGAAATGCTTGCCTCATGAAGAAGTGGCAAAACCACTTGGAGAAGTTAGCCTCGGTCCTGCCAAGGAGAATGGTTACAGGCCAACATAAAAAGCTAACCACTTTCGAGTCAGCTTCAATTCATCTGACAAGTATATCAAACATACAAGGTGAACTTCTCTGGCAAGGCACTAGCCTACGATGGAGACCATACCCTGTTCACAGTGGATGCCCTTTCATAGAATAATATAGACTTCACAGTTCTACTGGAAGACTTGGCTCCCAACACACCGCGGTGGTAAGGCCTCCACGTTTGCCATCACTTTTGACCCCCACAAGACATTGGCTTTAGAAGTCATCGCCACGCACAACCCAATGCCACGTCCTATCAACACCATGGGCAGGCTAACCCTGTGCGACACTCTCACCGCAAGCCTCATATCCCCAAACATGTCTTTCACCGCATATGACCCAGGGATGTATGAAGGCGGTGCCACGTACGACTTAATGTCACGCGTGACATTGAAGCACCCTAGTTCCCAATGCTCCCAATTCTCGGGGGGTATTGACGCCTCTTCGATTCCCCCAATAGTCACCCCTCACCGATGGTCCACCTTCTTGTGACCTTTCGCCTTCCCCGCAATCCTTCAGGTATTCATAGGAAACACACCTCCGAGCCCCAGGAATCTACTCTCGGCCCTGTTCTTTCCCCTACTGGCGTGGCTTCTCCTAGTTAGAAAAACGGTTTTGCCCAAAGGGAACCTCCCATCTGACCCAATTTTTCCCCTTTTTTGATGGCTGGAAATATTGCAAAAAACACCAAAAAATAAACCTTCCTGTCTGCTGCTCGTTCCTAGAGTTAGGGAAAAACTACCGAAAATCCTCAGAAGACATTCTTGAGACCTTGCGGATTGCCCATCGCCTTAGGTTTTTGACTTCAGCAATTCACTAAAGCTCACCAAAATTTCGCTAAGTTTTGGTGAGCTCAATGCAACCTCTTCTCCTTCTTCTCTGACAACCAAAGAACTGACAGAGCCCTCATAACTCTTTGCGACCTCCCCTTCAACATCAGAATGACCAGAGAAGCACTTGAACTCCGGCAGGGCACCTCTGCAAATTCTACCAAGGCCTCGAGAGACCCTCTTCCTTGCTCAAAAAACCTCGACACTTGCTTAAAAATATTTGCAATCAAACTACGAAGCTTCAAACCTCTTGAAGTTCGCTAAAAAAAACCCTAAGGACCTGCCTCTACAAGTCTTGGTCGGGAAGTGCTCGTCGGAAAACCCTCGTCAGGAGCTTTGGTCTCTCTCTCTCTCTCTAAAAAGCCCTTTTGCTATTTTACCCTTCGATAAAAGCGTAATGTGGGGGTTCTCCAACTTTTATACCCCGCAGTGCTGAGGACTACCCTCAACAAACTCATAATGATGCTCCAGTCCCCAGCTCTTGATGGCTATAGGACCAAGCGGGGCAAGCCAAGCTCGAGACCCTAACTATCATCACCGCGTGCGTCACGTCAGGAGGCTAGTGCCGCGCACCACATCAAGGTTTTCACCGAGCACTTCATCCTGGGGTCATCGCCGCATGCTCCCTCCTGGGGTCATCGCGGCGTGCTCCCTCTAAGGTATCACGACGTACCTCGTTAAGGGGATCATCGTCGCACGCCTCGTCAAGACCTTCGTCGAGCGCTTCATTAGAAGGCTATTACCGCATGCTTGGTCAAAGAGTTAACACCATGTGATTTGGTAAGGGCTACTGCTGCAAGCTCCGTCAAGGGACTTAACGCATTGCCTCGGCTTACTGATGCATGGGCTACCCCACACTTAGTGTCATGCTCATGCCTCGAAACTCCCCTTCTGTCCATCTTCCTGCATCCTTGGGAAGTTCATTCCCTGCACCACAATCTCGCTCCTCAGCCAGCCCAATTTCTGGAGGTGACTTTATTCCCCATGGAGTCGCTTCCCTCACTACGCCACGGTCCGTGCTGCAAGACCTTAAACTGCACAGCCATGGTCTGTGCTGCATGACCTAAAACTACAGTGTCACGGTCCGTGCTGCATGACCTTAAACAGCACAGCCACAGTCCATCTAAACTGCATAACCATAGTGTCTCATGACTCAAACCTGTATGACCACGGTCAAAACTATATGACTTTAAACTGTAGCAGAGGTCTAGTTGCACAAGCTGAAACTGCAAAATCCTTGTCACATGACCTTAAACTTACGACCATGGTCCAGCTGTGTGACCTTACACCATAGTGCTTGTCCTAGCCGCATGGTGTTAAAAGGCTTAGTACAATGGTCCAAACTATATGACGCTAAACTGTAGTGAAGGTCTAGTTGCACGACCACAAAATGCATTGTCTTAGCTGTATGGCTTTAAACTGCACAACCATGGTCCAAGCTACCAAACCCTAAAACTGAAACCTGCAGTATGACGAATGGTCGATACGCATAACTCCAACTAGACCCCTAACGGAGTTAGATGTATGTAAGGGCCGTACTTATCCATCATCTCTAGGGAGTTAGTGTCATCCTTCCTTCAACCCATGGTGAGGTTCATCTGTGCTCTAACTTATCAGAGTTCCATGCACACCAATATTCATGATCCCCGTGGAGCCACACTGGCCCTCCTAATCCCCAGTGAGGCCTCTCCCGTTAACTACCCCTCATAGGGTCACTACCATCATCTACATCTTTTCACATGTGGATAGCCTTAACTATCTTTATCCCTAGGGAGTCAAATTACTATCCACATACCAATCCCCCCATGCAGCCCTACTGACATGGCGACCCATGCTCGATCCATGTTGCATGACCTTAAACTACATACCCACGATCCAAACTATATGACCATAACTGTAGCGGAGCTCTAGTCGCATGACCTTAAATTGCCCGGTCCTAGTTGCATGACTTTAAACTACATAACCGCGGTCGGAGCTATATGACCTTAAACCATAGTGCAAATCCTGGCTGCATGATGTTAAACTGCTTCGCCTAGGTTCAGGAGGCATGACCTTAAAGACACCCCATGTGCGTGCACACCTCCCTTTTTGCGTGCATCTTCATGCACGCCTTCCCTAACCAACCCGTTGGTGTGCGCATACCCTCTTCTTCTTCTCACTCATGTCTTCCCTAGCCGGCCCATTCGTGTGCTCGGGCCTCCTACATCAATTCCATTACCTTGTCAGTGAGTCGACATATGTGCACACACCCTTTATATCCATTGGCACGCACATCTTCCCTAACCGGCCCATTCAGGTGTGCAGGCCATCTTCACCATCTTTCATCTCATTTCCCAATGAGTCTTACCCATGCTCACCAAACGACGAGCCGTCTCGCCACCTGGTTAGTGGGTCACCATTATTCACTCACTCATCATCAACTCTTTACAGGCAACTTCATGTCGTCTCCCCAAGTGGGTCAAAGTCATCACCAAACTCACTCCATGGCCTTTACAGGCTGCCATTCCTTACCACCACAGTCCAGTTGTATGACCTTAAAACTATAGTGCACATCCTGAGCGCATGATATTAAAAGGATGCACGTAGGTCTCGAAGGCAAGACCATAAAACATGCCTTCTCTAAAAAAACTAGCCATGGTGTACACCTGGACAAGGGAACGCCATGAGTAAAAGTGACAGATGGGCATGGTCACTAAACCGTGAGTAAGAGAGTTTTGTAGAAAAATAGACCCAGGCATAGTAAAAACCCCAAAAGGGCACCGTGAGGAAAAATGGATAAAAAGGGTGGACATGGCCACAAAGTCATTAGTAAAAGAGCCCGGAAATAACATAAGTTAGTGAAAACCATCTTCACGACACCACTTCTCCTGTTCAAGTGAAAACCCATGAAAGGGTGCTTGGACTGACAAAGCAAGTCGACACACTTCCATAGTCTCAGCCAACACCCCAATCTCTTGGCTCATGAAGGAATGAGAGCACATAATATCTCTCAAGTATCGTGGATCATCAAGGAGTGAGAGCCTCATAAGATCTCCCCAGTTTCAATGGCTCACCAGGGGGTGAGAGCCACATATGATCCCCCGTGACATGGCTCATCAACGAGTGAGAGTACATTATATCTCCCAAGTTTTGTGGCCTATCAGGGAGTGAGAACCTCATAAGTTCTCCCCTGTTTCAATGGCTCACCAGGGGGTGAGAGCCGCATAAGACCCCCATGACATGGCTCGTTAGAGAGTGAAAGCACATAAGATCTCCCAATTTTCATGGCTCATCTGGGAGTGACAGCCTCAAAAGATCTCCCCAGTTTCAATGGCTCACCAGGGGTTAAGAGCCGCATAAGATCCCCCACGACATGACTCATAAGGGAGTGAGAGCCGCATAAGATCTCTCAATGATAACAATAGTCCTTGAGGGTGAGGATGATGACTAAAAGATCCCTCCAAAAATTCTAAGAACCATCGCAAAGGCCAGAAACTAATGAAGCCAGGGTCTAACTTTCCATAGGCTCGAGGTTAGTCTTCGTCGAACCCCCTAGCCTACATGGGACAAGAATTTTGGGTTGAGTTAAAAGTCCCCGGACTGAACCCCACTAGATGAGACCTACAGGAGATACCGTGAGCATCAAAAGCAAACCTGGGGTAGAAGCAAACAACTCCAAGAAAAGGTTCATAGCATTTAGCTTTCACAAAAGGCCTGGTTCGATACTAGGAGGTTCTGAAAGAGGCCTCATGCTATGGAACTGTAGATAGTCTCTTGAGGGTCTGGACTTTGAAAAGATCCCTAAAACTTCCAGATGATTGCACTTCTTTATTCTCTCGAAGCACAACATTCTGTGGGGCATGTTGTAGGAAGGTATTTTTTATCAACATGGCGCCCCCACTCAATAGAGACCTAACAAGTAGTGGAAATTTTGAAAGTCTCAGAACATCCCCAGAACTGGCCAAGATCTTCATGAGGTCTCTCCAAAGTCTCAAGGAAGTCTTCTGGGGACTTTCAGTGGTTTTCTCTTACTTCAGTATCAAGCATAAGGCAGGAAAGGTTTTCTTGATGGATGGAAGTGGAAGGTTTACTCCAGTATCAAGCAGAGAAAGCGCTGGTGGGAAAAGGAAGGGTTTGGAGACCATAACGTTTGAGGAGGTGAGGAGTCATGGGATGATGAATGGTCACCCTCCACAGCGCGGTGACAAGCCACACCGCAAGTGTCAGGCAGCGTGTCTGGATTTCAAGGGACCCACGTGCGGCATGTGCTGATGGCTGGAGTAAGGCATTAATAAGCCTTGGTTCATGGGACATCGATAGTCCTTGATTGATAGCGAAACGACGATTCCCTCTTGGTGGTAGACGGTGATAGTCTAGCCTTTGACTGCAAGACGGCGATAGCGTCTTAGTTGGAAGACGGTGATAGTCTTGCCTTGGTGAGCGCAATTTCTTCATGGTCGTCTAGTGCCGTTTGCTTTTGTTCTAATGTCTGATTCTTTGAGGCTTATTCTAGAAGTGAAGAACCTCTCGCGAGAAGGGGAGCTCAATACTGATGCATTCACTGACGAGAGCTTGGTGAGAGGTGAGCTGATCTGGCGCACCTCAGCCTTATGTGAACCCAGGTGTCCTTTGAGCGTCACCTTTGTGAGTGCCCCCATTCAGTTGGTGACATGGGAAGACAATGATGGAGCCCTGAGCATAGAGGAAGGGGTAGGCCTTCTGCATTTCCTGCATAGAAATGTAGCCTTTAATGTTAACTTGGAAACCCCAGGCATGCAATGGTCCTCTTTCGGTCTGTCGGTACAAGGGGAGCACTAGGACATAAAGGGGTATTCCTCTTAGACCCTGAAAGTGTTGCGGGATTCAAGGATATTTTGAGACTGGCTTTTACAGGCTACCCTCCAGTGCTCGGTGAGCTACTACGACAGTTGTTCAAACATGGTCAAAGTGTTGATGGAGACTTGGAGCCATTGTAGTAATACATGGCTGCTCGGTCACGGAGAGGCAGGGATTTCACTGATGGACCTGTACTTCATTGGTGGGTTGCTGCTCTTGGGTAGTTTGTACGACGTGTTTATTCCTCCTAACTCAGTCTTTTTTGAAGGAGAGAAGATAGGTAAAGAAGACCCTCCAGCATGGCTTCAAGAGTTGTTCAAGATTTATCAACAACTCTATGATGAGCCCAAGAAAGGGCGGGTTACCTTTGCCAAATGGGTAGCTTTCTTTTATGGAGACTATGCAGATGAAGTTGGACTGTCACCGAGCAAAGAGGGGAAGGAAACCCCACAAGTTTCTATGCTACGGAAGAAGAATAAGCATGTCTTCTTGGCGACATACTTGCACTTTTCTTGAGCAAATTTGCCCTACCGAGAGGGTCAGACATTATTCGTCTTGACACCTTTTACGTGGCTTGTGACATGGCACGGGGGAGGGATTATGCACTTATATTTATTATGGCATGGGTGCCATTTCTAGGGGCAGACCGTACAAATGGAGGAAGGGGGGAATGTCATAGAAGCGGGGGAGGCCTCCTTGGGAGATTTCAAGACTTCTTTCCCAGCCCATTATGTGTATGGCAGGCTTGGAGCTTATTTTTAGAACACGTTCCTCAGAACCAAGGAGTTAAAGGACAACATGTGGCCATTTTTGTTGAAAATTGCCAGGCAGAAGGCAATTTTCCATCCCTGGATCATGCTCGCAACCTGTTTTTCACCAACCACCTCCACATGACTTGGGTGGCATTTCTAGTTGAAAGCATCATCGCCCACGTGTACGTTGACGAGCTGCACCATCACCTGGATGGTGACTTCAGCAGCCCGAAAGAATTGTTGTATATGCTAAGTGTCAGAGGCGGCTTTCTCGTCTATCGCACTGTCCATGGCGTGAAGCTTGAGGGCTACTTTCCTCACCGGTTCACCCGGTAGCATGGGTTGGATCAGGGGTGCCCGTTCTCTGTGCACTTTGATAAGCGGCATAGCAAGGCGACCCGTTGGAAGAAGGATGAATTGGGAACCCACCAAGAGAGTTGGCTCCCGAAGCACATTTGTACTGCTTGGGCCACATGCCCGGAGGCCACCAAGGACAATAAGTATGTGTTGCCTCATTTTGGAAGAATGGCACTAGTAACCAAAGCCCATGATCATTAGTGGAGAATCATGAACAAGGGGTACTGGGATGCAGACCACCCCTAGAAAGGGGAGGATGGCCGCTGGAGCCAAGACACCCAGCAGTGACCCCTCCCCTAGAAGAAATCTTTACCCTAGGCTTTCCTTATGATTGACATATACTCGAGCGACCTTGCCGACTTACTGTGGACAAATATTTGATGTGGTTTCTTAGTTTGGAGAAGAAGACAGGGAGTATTTTTTACTACCTCTCTGAGATCTTCAAATGGAAGGAAGGCTATAAAGTCTCCGGGTACGAAGGGCGTCCTGTTCAAGACTTAAATGAGCTGATAGGGAGCGACCCTCATAGCAAATTAGCCGCTAGTTCTTCCAAGTTTGGGACTTTAATGGCTGCCATGCCTGAGCAGGCACAAGGGAAAAAGAGAAAGCTAGTTGCTGCTATCGAGCTGGCGAAGAAGAAAAGGGAGGCTACTTCACCTGAGCAAAAAGCAAGCTTCCGAGCCGAACCGGTGAAAACAAAAAGGAAAGCTACTGAGCCCGATCTAAGGGAATAAGAAAAAGCAGGCTGTTGAGTCCGAGCTAATGAAGAAGGAAAGACAGGTTGTTGCACTTGAGCCAACGATAAGAAAGAAGACAAAGCCAGTTGCTGTGCCCAAGCCGATGAAGGGGAAGAAGGAAGGGCAGGTTATTGAGCCCAAGCAGATGAAGGGGAAGAAGGAAAAGCATGTTGCCTCAGCGACTCCTCGTTCCCCAGCCAAGAAGGCAATCATGGCCTTGGGGTGCAAAGGGCGTAGGGTCCCAGTGATTCATGAGTCAGAAGATGGCTCCTCACTCTTGGCTTCTTCGGAGGGTTGTGCGTCTCTTGATATTTCCCCCTTGCCTTCTGCTCTCGAGGCCTCACCTTCTCTTTCACCTGAATCTTCTCCTGAATCTTCAGAGACTCGAGCAGATTCCACAAAGCCTACTGCCCCAATCAAAATTGCTTCAGAACAGGAAGCGACACCCGAGGCTGAAGGGGAGGGCTCAGTCCTAATGATGGTAGATGGGGATGATGGGAGAACTCTTAACGAGGCGGGCTGTTGGGGTGCTGATAATTACCCAACCGACCAAGGAAAGGGAAATCTCGATAGAGCTTGTGCTATTAGAAAATACCGAGGCCAAGGAATCGAATAGGAGCCATCCGAGAAGTACGAGGCAACTGCTTCGAGCGATTCATTTGTGGGGAGCACGAAAGTAAGACACCCTAAGGGCTAGGCTTGGAGGGTCCAGGGGTAGCATCCATGACCGTAGAGGAGGCAGGCACCATGGGGGAGCATGTTGCTGAAATGATCGCCGCAGAAGACAAGGGCAAGGAAGGACAAGAGAGGGTGTCAAACCTCCAGAGGTGGGGATGGTCCAAGAAGAGGGGCCACGGGGAGTGGTCGCTACCTTAGAGGAGGAAGCTACTATGGGGCATCATGAGATTGGGGTAGTGGCTCTAAGCGAAGAGGTCAGTCTTGCCTTGGCTATGGTTGTGGTGCTTGTAGTGGACCAAGCGATGGTGCTTGGTCATGAAAAGGACGAGCCTGGTGTGGTCATGACCCATGGCCAGAGCGCGAAGGCCGTTGCTGAGGTGTCAGAGCAGCATGGGGTTGTTCCTGAATCCGGGGACCCTGAGGCTTTGGCTGCGGCCTAGATTCCTACTGCTGTGGTTGCTTTTGCCACGTTACCCAAGCACACTTTTAGTGGAATAGCGGGTGTTTTATTTGAAATGTTGTGAGCTGGTTTTCAGATGCTGAAAGACCTGCCCCTTGAAGAGGCACAACGCTTTCATTGATGAGGGGGGTCATCGCTGGAAGTGTGCCTGAAGCACCTCCTTACTTCGACAACATTACCAATGAGCTAGTGGGACGGAGGACGGAGGCTCTGAGGGTAGAGGAGGCTATCAAGCGACTAGAGGATTCGAAGATGGAATGGCTAGAGAATTCCCTCAGGCAAGAATGAGAGTTAGTTGATGTCCATGTGAGGGAATAGATGCTACCACCTCCCAGAGGTCCTCCCTTGCCGAGAAAGCTGTGATGTGCCATGGCAAGGTATAGGCCATGAAGGCAAAAATCGCTAAATGAGCGTGAGCGCTTGAGGAGTTGGAAGAGGAGACAGCAGCCTGGGAAGCCATTGACAAGGAGTTAGGCTAGAAGTTACTGGACCTTGGGAACTCCTTGAGAAAGTAGCTGGCTCTAGTGGACCATGAGGCTAATATGGCGGCCGAATTGAGGGCCTAGATTAAGCGAGTGAAGGCTTCAACCAAAGAATATAGAGAGAGGGTTATCGACCGCTTTTGATAGTGCCGTCTTTGCATTTCTTTTTTGGTAAAGGAAAGGCATTTGTAATATTTTTTCCTTGAAGAATGCAATACTCATTTCTCTTTCTTGTGAATGGAATGTCTTTTGTTCTTCTTTTTTCTTTACTTTCACTGTTTCCACCCTTTCATAGTTTGAGACAAGAAAGAATAGCCCACTCCTTGCTTCATGTTCTGGCAGCTGTGGCTTCAATGACCTCGAATGGGGGAGCATTTGCTTCCTTACCCCTGAGTGTTTGATTGGAGAAGGGCTCAAAATTCATGGTTCTCATGATTTGATGAGCTTGCTCATTGTAAGCGATCTACTTAGGGGGAGCTTTGGCTTCAATTCGAGGTACATTTCTTTTGAGCTCGTCATAAGTCTTAGTCTCAGGGACAAACTCCTTTAAGTGTTATGCACCTTGCTTCTCAGCTCTGTCATAGGGTCTTGTTCCTGAGAGCCAGAGAGCTCACTCTTGTCGGCCTGTACTTCTTTGATGACTCCTAAGAAGTGTATGACCTTCTTTTGGCTGCTGGCTATCCCCTTATTCAGGGAGGATTGGATCCAGAGCACCTTTCGTGGCGATTAATATGTCAGTTCTGTCTCTAGAAGAGCGATGGGGACACGCAGAACCTTTTGATGGTCTGATGTGTAGGTGACCCTTGGCACTAGATAATGTTTTGTTCTAACAATAGTTGGAGCAGTGCAGGGGTCCACTCCGTGTCAAAGGGGTAAACCTTGTTCTGGTGCTGGGTCTCGTGGTCATTTCGTTTACTGTTTTTAGGAGGTGGGACCGCATTGTAGGATTGCTGCTTATCTCCAGCCTGAGGCCTCTGTGCCTTAAAGTGGTCGAGAGTTTGAAGAGCCATGCCTTTGGTGTCAGCCATGGTGATGGTCGTGCTGATCACTGCCTTTTGATTGCCTCGACTATTGGAGCGAGGGTTTGAGTCGGCAGGTAGATGATGTGGGCTGCCATGGTGCTTGAACAATCCCATGATACGAACTACCTTGAAGATGAGCTCTGGCATGGAGGGTGGATTGGATGCCTCGACATGTAGTACGATCTCGAGAAGCATGTTCTGTATGCAGGTTTGGACCGCTTCCTTTTCATTCATAGGAGTGGCATGAAAAGTTGCCAACTCTCTCCAGCGGGTGATGAACTTGTCAATCGGCTCACCAGGCTCCTACATCAGAGTGAGGAGCTCGATGGTTTCCATGTTCCTTTGGATTTCGTAGAAAATTTGGTAGAACAACTGCTTCATTTCTTGCTAAGTGTGCACCGAGTTTGGTGGCAGCCGAGCATACCACTGAAAGGCTAGCCCTTCGAGAGTCTCGATGAACTGGCAGAGGAGAAGACTTCCATCAGTTGCCATCTACCAGTAGGCCTCTTAGAAGTGGGCCAAATGCTGGTGAGGAGACGTGGTACCATTGAATAGGGGAAGTTTCCCTTTTTGGTAGTTTGGGGGAAATGGCACCTGGTCAATGTACGAAGGATATGGCTTTTGATAGAGTGGCATCTCCTACATACATGGGACCTTACTTTTCAGGCAATGGGCGACCATGGCATCTATGTCTGTTTTGGAGACACTGCAAGAAGGGGAGTTGTCTTGGGAGACTGGTGGGGGAGTCTGTCAAGGAGCTGTGTCCTCACCAGTCGGGGAATCAGACAAACAAGGGGACATATAGGCTTCTAGGTGCTCCATCTTCCCCAGAATGGCTTGCATCATTTCCTCGAACTTGTTCATTCGCTCCACTTGAGCTTCGTTCAGGTCATTAATTACCATGACATTGAGCGTTTCTTCTAGGAGGTCAGAGTCAGGTGACGGACTAAGAGACTTCAAGATGCCTTGCTTCTGAGGTGAGGGCTGCAGTGTTTTCACCGAGCTCAGGCTCATTTGTCCTATGAGAAACTTTATGGGATCTACCTTGGATATAAGTTTTACTTCATGACCGAGCAAGTAGTGGTGGAACTTTTGTACCGCGAAGATCAAGGCCACGGACATCTTCTCTATAGGGGGATAATTCTTCTCGGCCCCTTGTATCCTGTAGCTGAGATAGTACAGTGCGGTTTATTTCCCTTCATCATTATTCGATGTCAACAATGCTCCGAGTGACCCGTCCAGAGTGGTCATGTTTAGGATGAGAGGTTTTCCCAGTACCGGTGTTGAAAGCACTGGAGGGTTGAGCAAATAATGCTTGATGCCATTGAGGGCTACCAGACATGCTTCATCCCAGATGAATGGGGTATCTTTTTTTAATAGGTGTGTAAAGGGTTTACAATAATCTAAGAGATTTGAGATGAACTTACGGATGTACGCCAACTGCCCTTGAAGAGAGAACAACTCTAGTAGTGTAGTTGGCGACGACTTTTCTTGGATTTTCTTGATCTTGACTGGCTCAACTTCCAGGCCTCGGTGTCTAACAATGAACCCCAAGAACTTTCCTGAATGCAAGCCAAGAGAACATTTTAGCGGGCTCATTTTAAGCTATTGAAGGCATAACCGCTCAAACACACTTTCGAGGTCTCTCATATGAGAGTATTTCTCTTTAGATTTTACCACCAAGTCATCTGCACAACATTCGACCTCCTTGTGCATCATATCCTTGAAGATGGTTGTCATTGCCCTTTGATATGTGGCACCACATTCTTCAATCCAAAAGGCATCATTAGCAGAAGACCCCTTTTGGAGTCAAGAATGAGGTGGCTTCCTCATCTTCTGGTTCATTTGTATCTGATTATACCCGGAGTATCCGTCCATGAAGGAGAATATCTTACAATGAGTTGTAGAATCAATGAGCATCTTTGTGAATGGCAACAGGAAGTCATCCTTGGGATAGGCGATATTCAAACTGCGAAAGTCAATGAAAACCCTAATTTGGCCATTCTTCTTCTTGACTGGAACAACATTTGCTAGCCACTTTGAGTACTTGACTTCATGATTGAAGCCTGCTTGTCTGAGTTTGGTCACCTCAACATCTATCTGCATTTCGTGGTCAGGCCTGAACCTTCTTGATTTCTTCTTGACAAGTTTGATAGAGGTATCGATGGCGAGATGGTGAACTGAGACTTAAGGATCTAACCCAGGAATCTCATGAAAATGGCAGATAAAGAAATCTCGATTTGCTTGCAAGAAGACAGTAAAATTCTCCTTCTCTTCCGACGACATATTTGTTGATATGAAAGTGGGTTTGGGGTCAGCTTCTTCTCTTAGATTTATCTCCTCGAGGTCATCAGTTGTGGCATGTCTGCCTCCTTCCCATTCTTCTGAGGCTTCTAGCAACTCTTCATCATTGACCTCAGATGTCTTCTCATTAATCTCAAGTGCAGAGAGCCATGATCCTGACATCTCCGCCTCTAATAGAGCTCCAGGGTAGGTCATGATTTCTTCATCTTTCTCGAACTGAGGCACAAAAAGATCGGCTTTGAATATGGACATCGTATCCAGTTGTGGGAGTTTAATTTGAAGGTTATAGGGAAGTTGAGATTTAGCGCTTGTGGGATGAGAAACATCCTCAGATGAATCACACGGTCTTTGAATGGGTGTCTGCAGTGTTTGTCCCGCACTGGTTGATACTTCATAGACTTGTACCATGTGGTAAGCTTCCTGAGAATAGAAGCTTTGCCCCCTTGATTCTCTCAATCTCTGCTCAAAGTTAGTCTCAAGGGGCCATTGGGATTTCTTCGATTTTTACTTCTTGTGCTTCTTTGAAGAAGATGGCTTTGTTTTGGCTTGAGCCGCCAAGGCGTCAACAGCTGTGAAGAATCTAGCTGCTTGAGCTGGCATCTTTTTCAACCGCCTCCCTTGCGTCCTGCTTATATTGCTTCCTTCAAGTTCTTTGTCAAGGGCCTCGAAGTTTGGACATTTCAAGGTTGCACCTGGAGGAGACATAGAACAGGAGGGATGAGAAGCAGAAGAAGAAGAAGGAGAAGGATCAGTAAGTGAGGGACTTTTAAGGACATTCCCCTCATCGGACTGATCTGCGCAACATTTTGTGTCATCGTTAGAATTGGACGTGTGCAGGGAGTCTTTTAGGTCTTTTCCCTGCTTAGACCGTTGGGGAGTGCTTTTAAGGTCGTCACCCTCACAGGATATACTCCGAGTAAAAGATGACTCAGATATATCCTCTTGATGGGGTAAGGAAGTGAGGAAGATCATACCGGGGATAAAGTCCTACAAGGTCGGTAATGACGAAAGAGGTCTGAGAAATTCTTGCTCAATTGGCAATTGAGCAGTCTTGTTTCTCTGGAGAGTAGCCCTTGGTGCCCGACTTCTCCTGGTTTTCATTGGTAGCGGTTGATCCATCTCGCTAAGTTTATGAACTGCCCTAGCTTGACGAAGTACTTCTCGCCTTAAGGACTTGAGTCTAATCCGCCCATGATGGACTATCCATGGTTGAGAAGTTGAGGGTTCAGTAGGATCTGAGTCATCTTCACTTAGGACTTGTGTCAGGAGGTCCCCTCGTACTGGTGGAGCAGTGGTTTGGGAATCTTTGTCTAGAACCTTGTAATTTCATCCTTGTATTTTCTTTGCGATTATATCGTGGAAACTGGAGCATTCGCTCAAGTCATGGCCCCATATCTGATGGTACGGGCACTGATGGTTCTCAGCTCCCTGAGCGAGGCGTCGAGGCTGTCTTGCTAGTTTTGGTGTGATAAGGCCTTCTTGAAGCATCATAATAAACAAGGTGCAAAGGAGATCAGGCGCTTCACCTTCCACTTGTACAGTTAATGTGTGGGAGGCTTCTACAGTCTTGAATGCCATTTTTAGCTCTTTAAGGTTTATTTGGCCCTTCTGAATCAGAGCCTCGATAATGTCTTTTAGTATGTACCAATCCTCTGTGGGGTGGTTGATCTTTCGATGGTAAGAAAAGTAATTTTCCTAGGTATCGAGTCCGGCTTGATCAGAGAACTTGGTCTCTAAAAGGTCGATCATGTTCTGTTCCAGCAATAATCGGAGTAGTGCAGGGACACATTCCTTCTCTAAGGGGTAGACTTTATTTCAATGCTTGGTCCATTAATCATCCCGATTAAGGTTCGTTGGTGGGGGTACCTAGTTGTACAATTGTTGTTGCTTGCTTGTTTGAGGACCTTTCGCTACCTTTACCCCTTTGGAGAGATTCATAGTTTGGAAGGGAGCCTTCTTTGGATCACTTATAGTGATGGTTGTGCTGATCACTCCTTTTGGTTGGTTGCCCTGGGTATTAGTCCAAGATCTACCATTGCCCCAATTTTTTCTTGAGCTTGCAGACTATTGTCGTGACTTGCCATGGTGGCGTGATAGGCTTTCTATACTGACTGACTTGGAGATCAACTCAGACATGGAAGTCGAATTGGAGGCCTCAACATGTAGAGCAATCTCAAGTTGCATATTCTGGACACAGGATTGAACCGCTTCCTTCTCAGACATGGGATTGGGATGGCGAGCGACGAAATTTTTCCATCTTGATATGCATTGATCCACAGGCTCATCGGGATCTTGGGTCAAGGTGAGAAGTCCAATGGTTTGAACCTCTCTCTCGACCTCATAGAAACGCTGTGGACTAGTTTCTCCATTTCCACCCAAGTATATATTGAATTTGAGGGAAGCCGAGCATACCACTGGAAAGCCGGGCCATCGAGGGTTTCATCAAACTGACGGAGAAGGAGTCTATCATCAGCCGCTGCCTCTCAACATGTTGCTTGGAAGTGGGCAATATGCTGATTCGGGGAGGTGATTCCATTGAACTAGGGAAACTTCCCTTTCTTGTAATCTGAGGGAAATGACACCTAGTCAATGTATGAAGGGTATGGTTTTTTATAAGGCGTAGTACCCTGTATTCTCATAATTTGTCTATTCTTTAATCTAGGGTCACCATAGCATCGACATCTACTTGTGAGATGGGGTGGGGGACAAAACTGTTCTGTGAGGTAGAGGAAAGGGGCTGCCTCAGAGGTGTATCATCTGAGTGATGGGAATCGACCTCATGGTTAGTCGATTGTCGTGCGGCATCTATGCGATCAATCTTCTCCATCATTGTGTGCACCATGTCTTCAAACTTGCTCATGCTCTCATTGTGAGAATTGCCTGGCTTATTTACAACCATTACACTGACTGTTTCTCTAGGGAAGTCGTCCTTAATTACAGTTGAGGGCTTCCAGGCTTGACGAGTTGCACTTCGACAGATCGATCAGCAAGGGATCAAGATGCCTTAACTGGACTCAAGTCATGTATTTCGATCCCGTGAGGACCAGTTCTCGACGATCTTAGGGTCGTTGCTGCTGAGTGGCTGGGTCATTTTCTTCAACACTAACCATAGCACATGGTTTATGGACTTCTTCTTCAAGCTTTGTCATCAGAAGAGAGTAGAAGGGGTTCAGGTGAAGAGGGTCATCAGAGCTCGTTGCCCCGACCATCTTGGTTGCTTCCCTAACCAGAATTTATAGACCCCTATCGCATTTGGATTTGAGGTTTTGATGGACCTCATGCCAGAACAGTGATCGAGACTGCGGCTGGTCGGCCCTTCTTTAGTAAGAAAGAGTTTTTCCATTAGGTGAAGAAACGGGTGTGGGCCAGGAACTTGGGTCATCTTAGATCGAGGAAGATGAAGGACTTTATCTCTTATCAGATCTTTGCCTCGAGCTCCCTTATGGGCTTCAGAGACATGACCAAGATGACAGGGCTAGTTCAAGATGGTACTCTTAGAGAAGGTCTTCGAGTACCATGGTTGGAGGTGCTTGCTCGAAGAAGGAGGAGCAGGCAAGAGAAGGGTTGACTCATGATGGTGCCTGATTCTGGAGCGAGGGACTGTCTCTGACGGAGATGCATGTGCGCCCCTTGAAAAAGGATCACGGGTGACTTTGGGATCAACCTGGGCTTGAGCAGGTGGTCCGTCCTTAGGAGGCCAAGAACTGCGAGCAAGTGTTTGTAAGAGAACAGGTGGAAGTTTGCCCCTTACGGGGTGCGCTAGTGTGTGTTGAGTGGGACGATGAGGGCGTCGTCTTCCATGTACTCGGGTTGATGCAGTGATGGCATTGCCCCAAGTGGTGGGATGCAAATGTACAACGTATGCAGAACCTGGCCTTGGTAGGCCTGATCTTGGACATTGACTCGAGGTAACGTAAAAGTTGCCCCAAGGTGTGGCTCTAGTGGATGACCCACGAGCCTTATAGTGTATACAAGAGGTGGCGAGCCCAAGGTATCCGCCATAATGTGCCGAGCCTCTAAGGGTAGAGACTTGTGATGGTGCAAGAATGTGGGGGTAGCCTTGCAGCGACCCACAGAGGCAATGACAACTTCTTTGCCTTTTACAGCAAGGGACTAGGCAGCCTTCCGGCGTACCACGGTAATACGACCTATAAGTGACTTACCGATGATAGCGTGCATGATGTGAGTGGTAGCAGATGTGCTACCGATGCGGGGCACCTCGATGGAAATTCCACTAGGGCAAGGAGAAGGGGAGTTACGGACCTTTAAGTCTCTCCTCACGTCTATCTAAGTTAGGACCTGGGGGCTAGTCACTAGGTCTTTGCTCAAAAGGAAGGTTGGGAACAAAGTTCGAGGAACTTGTTCCCGAGGAAAGCTCGTGAATGCAGGGATAAAAAAACCCGATTCAGATAAATGGGTTAAGACCCATGAGCCATGTGGTGTGTGAATACAGAAAAACAATGGAAAAACTAGCCAAACAAGAATGACCCGATGAAGGGGTAGTATGTCCCTAGTGGAGTCACCAAGCTGGTTAGGTGCTTCGATCTTGCCCTCCGAATCTGGATGATCGGGCGACATGCATCTCGACCTTCAGAAGAACCTGGGACTTTGAGATCGCTCTTTCAGGAACCTCGCTCAAGATCAAGGGCAGGTATACCAATCTATGAGAGAGGAATTTAAGGTGGGTTCGAAACTTACTCGGGCTGGCTCGCATGAGTGCCCTTTAGATCACAAAGAAATCCCCCTAGTCGTAGAACTGATTCGGAATCGCCTCCCTTGGCCTGTATTCTCTTGTTTCTACAATCACACACACATGGTTAATTTTACAAGACAAGTGAGCTGAAAGAGACCCCACCTTGTCTTTGAACAAATGTACACGAATATGCACATCCAAAAGAAGAAAAGGGTAAGAGGGTAAGTAAAAGAGGAAGAAAGAGGTAGATCAAAAGAATTTTGACTAAGTGGCGAGACTAACGCAGCAACTAGATCAGCAAGTGATTGTCCCGGGGTGGTAGCAAGATAGGCATGGAAACTAGCCGGCACAATAGAAATACTACTAGACGTCAGAATGATCATTAGCTAGCGTGGCACAATGGCTAGCGTAATGTGGCAGTAAGGCGAGAACGATAACTAAGACCGGCTTAACAATAATATTGCTAGACGACAAGACTACCATGGCAATGTTTGTCTCAGCTTCTCTTTGTTAAATGAGAGAGAAAGAGAAGAAAGAAGAGAGAGAAAGAGAAACATGCATAATACTACCGATGTGCATGTGAGAAGAAGACGAGATGAGTAATGAGGGAGAAAGGAAATAGGGAAAGAGGAAAGAGAGAAGAAAAAGAATGAAAAAGAAAGAGAGAGAAGAGAGCAAGGGAACATGGGCAACGATGAGAGAAAAGATAGGAGAGAACATGAACGGCGATGAGATCGCACCATCCATGACAGAAGGGTAAGAAGAAAGTGAAGACATGGGTGGCAATGAGCCTCCACCGCCCATGATGGAGGAATAAGAAGAGAGAGAAAATATGGATGACAATGAGCTTCCACTACTCATGATAGAGGAACAAGGACAGAGAGAAACATGAACGGTAATGAGCTTCTGCCGTCCATGTCAGAGGAATAAGAAGAGAGAGAAAACACAAGTGGCAATGAGCTTCCGCTACCCATGACAGAGGAAGAACAAGAAAGAAAACATGGATGGAGTTGATCTTCTACCGTCCATGATCGAGGAATAAGAAGAGAGAGAAAACACCAACGGTAATGAGCTTCCACTGCCTGTGACAGAGAAACAAGAAGAGAGAGAAAATATGGACGACGATGACCTTCTACCGTCCATGACAGAGGAATGAGAAAAAATAGAGAAGACATGGGTGGAAATGTGTTTTTGTCATCCATGAAAGAGAATAGAAGGAGAGAGAAACATGAGCGACAATGTGTCTCCGCCGTCCATGACAGAAGATTAAGAGAAAAGAGAGGAGACATGGATGACGATGTACTTTTACCATCCATGACAGAGAAAAGGAGGAGAGAGAAAATATAGGTGGTGATGTGCTTCTATCATTCATGACAGAAGACTAAGAAGAGAGAGAACATGGATGACGGTGTGCTTTTATCATTCATGACAGAAGGGAAGACAAGGAGACTTTGAGAGAGGCTTGGCCCGCCACTTGGGCTAAAGCCCGGTTCGTTGTTCGTATCTCTGAAGCAAGAAGACATCATGCTAGGCGATAGACTCCACCACACATGAACAAGGAAGATAGAGAGAAAGAACAAAAGAGAGAATGGGAACGAGAACAAAGAGAAAGGAAAGATAAAGAAAAAAAAGGAAAGTGGATAAAGAAGATCAGAGAAGAAATAGGAAAGAAAGATCTACGAGAGGAGACAAAAAGTGATGGATAGAGATGAGGAGAGAGAAAGAGAGATAGAGATGAGGAGAGAGAAAGAGAGATGAGAGCAGAGAGAAAGTGAGAGATGAGAGGAGGAGTGAGAAAATTACCTTCACTAAAGGGTACCAAAACTTTTCTTCTCTCTCCTCTCTCTCTCTCTCCAAGACGTGCCCACAATTTCAATGTGAAAACTCTTAAATTTTATTGATGAGTATTGAATAATCAAGGGTCCTTTAACAATTGTGTTTAGCATGTACTTATAGAATTGGGCCCAAACATGGGTGGATGCCCAAAAACTACCTAAATTGATGATAACTAAAATTTACTTTAATTAAAAGAAATTCTAAAATTTGGTGCAAAAGGACTATTTTGCTCCTACTCAGTAATGTATGAAATTCCAAAACAGTCCTTGATGCTACTCTAGAATATGCATGATCTTCCATGGATTGTCCGGTATTGCTTTAGTGCCCATTTGACCAAAAGATTATTTTTTTCTTGTAAGGATTGACGTGGAGATTGATTTGATGCCAACTTCGACCTATGGATTGTGTTTTTAGGCAACGATCATGCGACTCGAAATTTGGATGAATCATGTAAACTTCAGACTGATAGTGTGCTTATTTCTTGATGTTTTTCTTTAGTTTCTTCGTTGAATCACACTGAGTGTGTTTTCATGATCGCATGGCAACAAACATAGCTCGATTTCATATTCGAATAAAGATTTTTTCGACTTGGGATTTTTGCTGGAATTTGGAAATCCAACAGCCAAAATTTATAGCATATTCGATGCCTCTACATGTGAAATCCAACCGTTCATCGTACATAGCGTTCAGACAAGAGATAGCCTAGAACCTTATGCACATAATACAATTGATTTCATGTTGATCAGATATGCGAGCGACGTGATTTGGATACTCGAGCGAAGCATGCTGCTGTTGAATTTTTTACAACTATCTTCCTGAATCATCAACTTATGTCTAGTTTTTTTCTCTGCTTAGGTGTCGTCACGGGTTGTGTCACATATCAAAATTCTCGTCTTGATGAGACGAACACGCTTACCAAATTTAAGAGCAATTAGACTCAGAATGAGTGACGGGCCTTTAAAGTTGCTGCTCGGGACTGTGCACGTTAGCCTCCTTTAATGGAGATTAGTGTAGGGAGGCCTCACGGGAATAGCATGCGGCCTAACCCATTTGGGTCTTTTACTCATAAATTTATTTTAAAATGTCTGATTAAGCCGAAACTTGACCCATAGGGGTTTTCATCCATGCCAGATCCAATGGTGGTGGTCTCATAACTGTTTGACACACCGAGAATATAGTTCTAGTTATGAGGTCCGTAAGTGAGTGATGAGAAGTAGAAGAAGAAGATGGAGAAGGGTCAGTAAGTGGGGGACTTTTAAGGTCGTTCCCCACATCAAACTGATCTGGGTAGCTTTTTACGTCATCACTAGAATTGGATGTGTGCATGGAGTCTTTTTGGTCGTTCCCCTGCTTAGACCATTGGGGGGTGCTTTTAATGTTGTCACCCTCATTGGACGTGCCCTGATCAGAAGATGTCTCAGGGATGTCCTCTTGGTGATGTGAGAAAGTAAGGATAATTGTACCGAGGAAGAAGTCCTATAAAGTTGGCAAGGGAGGAAGAGGCCTGAGAAATTCTTGCTCGACTGGCAGTTGAGGAACCTTTCTCTTTTGACGAGCAGCCCTTAGGGCCCGTCTCCTCCTGGTTTCCTTGGGAGGTGCTTGATTCATCTTGCTAGGTTTGTGAACAACCCTAGCTTAACGGACTACCTCTCGCTTTAAGGATTTGAGTCTGCTTCACCTGTGGTAGACTCTCCATGGTTGAGAAGTTGAGGGTTCAGCAGGATCTAAATCATCCTTACCCAGGTCTTGTGTCGAGAGACCCTCTCGCACCAGTGCAGCAGTGACTTGGGGATCTCTTTCGAAAAGTTACAATCTTCTTGACATCCCTATATTTTCTACGTGATTATGTCGTGGAAACTAGAGCACTCACTCAGGTTGTGGCCCCATATCTGATGGTACGAGCACCAATGGTTCTCAGTTCCCTGAGCAAGGCGTCGGGGCTGCCTAACCATCTTTGGTGTTATGAGGCCTTCTTGAAGCATCATGACGAACAAGGTGCGAAGGAGATCAGGCGCTTCATCTTCCCCCTAGACTATCGCTGCATAGGAAGATTCTACTACCCCGAATGTCTTCTTTAGATCTTCGAGTTTATCTGACCCTTCTAGATCAGAGACTCGATGAAATCCTTGAGCATGTAACATTCCCTTATGGAGTGATTAATCCTCTGATGATAAGCACAGTAATTTGCATGGGTTTCGAGACCAGCTTGCTTAGGAAACTTGATCTCAGGCAGCTCGATCATCTTCTGCTCCAGTAGTAATCAGAGTAGTGCAGAAGCCCATTCCTTTTCAAAATGGTAGACTTTATTCTTTTGCCTGACTCAATAATCATCTCGATTAAGGTTCATAGGTGACGGTACTTGGTTGCATGATTGCTGTTGCTTGCCTACCTGAGGTGTTGTCTTTGCGGTGCCTTCCCCCTTTGAGAGGTCTAAAGTCTGAGAGGCAGCCTTCTTTGGATCACTCATGGTGATAGCCGCACTAATTATGCCTTTTTGCTAATTTCCCGGGGTGTTGGTTCGAGAATTGCCATTACCCCATTTATTTCCTGAGCTTGAAGATTGTTGTCGTGACCCGCTTTGGTGGCATGAAAAACTCTCTATGCAATTCGACTTAGAGATCAGTTCTACAATGGAGGTTGGATTGGAGGCCTCAACATGTAGGGCAATCTCAAGTTGCATGTTTCATGCATAGGTCTGAACTGCTTCTTTCTCAAGCATGAGATTAGGATGGCGAGCAGCCAAATCTCTCCATCTTGCTTTGAATTGATCCACGAGTTCGTCAAGTTCTTGAGTCAAAGTGAGAAACTCGATAGTTTGGACCTCTATCTCAACCTCACAAAAGAGTCGGTGGAATAGTTTCTCCATTTCCTCCCAAGTATGCACTGAACTTGGGGGAAGCCGAGCATATCACTGAAAGGCCGGGCCATCAAGGGTTTCAACGAACTGTTGGAGGAGGAGTCTCCCATCAGTCGTTGTCTCTCGACATGACACTTGGAAATGGGCGATATGCTGGTGCAGGGATGTCGTACCATTGAACAGGGGAAACTTCCCTTTCTTGTAGTTCGAGGAAAACGGAACCTGTTGAATGTAAGAGGGGTATGGATTTTGGTAAAGGATTGTACGTTGTATACCTAGGATTTGTATATTCTTCAGGCAGTGGGTCACCATTGCGTTGATGTCTATCTGTGTGAGGGGGTGAGGGACATAATTATTCTGTGAGGCAGGAGGAGGAGGCTACCTTGGAGCTGCATCGTCTGTGTGATGGGAGTCGGTCTCATGGTTAGCCTAGTGTCGCATGGTTTCCATGCGATCAATATTCTCCATCTTCACGCCCACCATCTGTTCGAACCTATCCATGCGTTCTTCTTGAGAGTCGCTAGGTTCATTTATTACCATTACGCGAACCGTTTATCTGGGGAGGTCAGCTTTAAGTGCGGTTGAGGGCTTCTAAGCTTGGTGAATTGCATACAGTAAATCGGTCAGCAAGGGCTCAGCATGCCCCGACTGAACTCGAGTTTTGTATGTTGACAGTATGAGGACCGGTTCTCGATGGTCTTCGGACCGTGGCTGGTCATCTTCTATGATGTTGACCACCATGCAAGATTCATGCACCTCTTTTTCAAGCTCTGTCATCTAAAGAGGGTAGAAGGGTTTCTGACAAAGAGAGTTATCAGAGCTGGGTGCCCCAACTAATTTAGTGCTTCCTAGGTCAGAATCTACAAACCCCTGTCACGCTTGGCTTTGAGGCTTTGATGGACCTCATGAACGAACTGCATCGAGACTGCAACCGATCGACCCTTCTTGCATAAGAGAGAGCCCTCTCTATTAAGTGAAGCATTGGATGCAGGCCAAGAACTGGGATCGACTTGGGCTAGGGAGAACAAAGGACTTGATCTCCCATCAAGTCTTTGCCCCAAGCTCTCTTATGGGCTCCAGAGGCATGATCGAGTTGACGGGGCAGGTTCAAGATGACACTCTTGGGGAAGGTCTACGAATACCAGGGCTTGAGGTGCTTGCCCAAGAGAGGTGGGGCAAGCGGGGGAAGGATCGACTCACGATGATGCTTGAGTCCGCAGTGAGGAGCGGCAGTTTGGGAAGGCAGCGTGTGCGCTCCCCTTGAAGAAGGATCATGGGTGACTTTGGGGTCAACCAGAGCTTGAGCAGGTGGTGGAGGTCGAGAGCTGCGAGCGGGTGTCTGTAAGGAAACAGGTGGGAGCCTGCCCCTTACAGGGTGCAATAGTGTGTGCTTAGAGGAAGGACGAGGGGGTCATCTTTTGTGTATTCGGGTTGGCAGAGTGACAACGCTACATCGAGTGGTGGGATGCACATGCATGTTCACAGGTTTTCACCCCAGGAGGCCTGCTGCTTGACAACACTTACTCGAGGTAACATAAAGGCCTGCTCTTGTGGATGACCCACGAGCCTTAAGGTGTGTGCGTGAGGTGGACGCACCATGGTCTCCACCTAGATGAGTCGAGCATTTATGCATAGAGACTCGAGGTGGTGCAGGAATGTATGGGGTGGCCTTGGCCTTGCGGCGACCCACAGGAGCAATGGCAAGTTCTTTACCTTTTATAACTAGGGACTGAGCTGCCTTTCATCGTACCTCGATAATACGACTGACAAGTGACTTGCTAGTGATAAGGTGCATGCTATGAGTGATAGCAGATGTGCCACCGATGCAAAGTGCTTTGGTGGGGGTTTCACTAGAGCAAGGAGATGGGGAGTTAGGGACCTTTAAGTCCCTTCTCACACCAATCCAGGATAAGACCTATGAGCTAGACACTAGGTCTTTTCTGAAAGGAAAGTTGGGAATGAATTTTGAGGAACTTGTTTCTGAGGGAGGCTAGCGAATGCGGGGATGAAAAAATCCATGATTCGGATAAATGGGTTAAGGAACCCATCAGCCATGTGTATGTAATGCAAAAAACAAAAGGAGAGACTAGCCAAACAAGGACGATCCGACAACGGGGTAATAAATCCCTAGTGGAGTCGTCAAGCTGGTTAGATGCCTCGATCTCGCCCTCCTGTTAGGGATGACCTGATAGCATGTGTCTCGGGATTCAAGAAAAACTTGAAACTTGAGATCACTCTCTCAGGAACCTTGTTAAAGAAGAAGGGTAGGTACACCAACCAGTGAGAGTGGAATTTAACGTGCGGCAGGACACACCTCACCTGGGTTTCGAACTTACCTGAGCTTCCCTACAGTCCTACAACTAGTTCGAAATCGCCTCCCTTGACCTGTACTCTCTTGTTTCCGCAATCACACATACATGGTTAATTTTACAAAACAAGTGGGCCAAGGGACCGCACCTTGTCTTTTGGTGAATGTACACAGGAGTGCACATCCAAAAGGAGAAGAGAAGAATAGGACAATAGAGATTGGGGTGAGAAGAGGAAAATAAAGAGACAGAGTTGAAGAAAGGGGAGAGAAAAATTTGATCAAGCGACTAGACTGACACAGTGGCTAGACCAGTAAGTGATTGACTCGGCGTGGTTGGTTAGGTGCCTCGATCTCACCTCCCCTGATCTAGATGATCGGGTGATACATGTCTCAGGTTCGAAAGACCTAGGACCAGAGATCGCTGTCTCGAGAACCTCATTCACAAAACAATGGCAGTTGTCCAACTAATGAGAGAGGAATTTTGGATGTGAGGTGGCGACCAACCTCACCTCGGTCCATGTATTACTCGGACTGACTCATGCTGGGGCCCTCTTAGCCCCCACCTGCTTCAGCTGGATCGGAATCGCCTCCCTTGACTTGCAATCTCCTTGTTTTTTACACAACACTACTATGGTAAACTTTCAAGACAAGTGAGCTGAAGGGCCCACCCTTGTCTTAGGGTAATGCACCTTCATATGAATGAGAAGGTGAGAAATTAAGGTGATGAAAAGAAGAGGGGGCTCGACAAGGGGACGAGACTAGCAGGATGGCTAGACCACTGCAATGACCGACACGGAGTGGTAGCAAGACGGGGATGGTAACTCAGATCGGCACGACAACAATGCTACTCGAAACCAAGGTTGACATGGCTGTCCAAATCTACTGTAGCAGCAGGATGGGCATGGTACTCTGAACCAACACAGTGGCACTACTGTTCGACAACCAGATCACTATGACAACGCTAGACTGAATCTACCCTCAGCCAAGTGAGAAGGGGACAGAATGAGGAGAAGGCACGACTACAAGGGAAGGTGGTCCCTATGGTGCTGGACACCGCTGCTCACAATAAAAGGGGGCAAACAGTCACCTACAAGTGGCATTAGGCATCACCGTGGGCAACGTCAAATGGCAGCATGTCCCTTCACGGGTGGCAATAAATTCTTCTGAAGCACACGACAATGGTCGTGGGATGCAGAGAGGAGCCTGTGCACGACGATAGGCACCGAGCGCACAGAGGAGGCTCACAGACGGCGATAGGCACTGAGCACATGAATAAAGCTAATGGACAGGCACCGAACACTCGAAGGGAATATGTACATGGCGATAGGCACGGAGTGCACAAAGAAAGCTCTCAGACGACGATTGGCACCAAGCTCGTGAAGGGAGCTCGCGGACAATGATAGGTATCACCAAGATCCTTTACGGGAGGCGATAGACATCGTCATCTGCAATGTTGCCAGCTGACGGTGACAGAACCCTCACGGGAGGTGACGGGCATCATCATCTTAGATACACGCACAACAAGGTGAGACCCCTACGAGCGGCAATAAGCATCACCGTCTGTACTTCTCACGGAGAGGCAGAGACGAATGAAGAGGAGGAGAAGGAAACTTGCACATGGCGTTGGTGTTGGAATTGCCATCGTCATGCATGGCCTATGAAGCCGTAGGAGGGGGAAAGAGGGGAAGGGGCATGCACGACACTGCCACTTCCTTGCATGGCCTCTGAGAGAAGCTCAGAAAAAGAAGAAGAAGAAGAAGAAGAAGAAGAAAGAAAAGAAGAGAGAGAAGAAGAAAGGGAAGAAGAAAAGAGAAGAAGAGAGCGAAATACAAAAGTTTTTTTCGTTTCTCTCTCTTCCTCTCCAAATGTGACCCAACAATGAGAAGAAAGAGAAATCTTTTTAAGCAAAGTTCTCCTTGACAAATGAATGAAGGGTCTATGTATAATGGTAATACGTGGTATATATAGAGTTGTGCCCAAACATGGGTGGATTGATCAAAATTAAGCCTAATTACTAGAAATTAAGATTTTACTGAATTAAAAGAAATAGGAAAATAGGGTGAAATATGACAGATATGCCCCTTCCTAACAGTTTGTAGAATTCCAAAACAGTCCTTGTGCTGCCCTATAACGTGCGTGACTTTTCATGGATGATCCGGGGTTGTTTTAATGCTCGCTTGATCGAAAGATGATTGTTTTCTCGCAGGGATCGGCATGGCGATCTATTTGATACCAACTTCGATCCATGGATTGTGTTTTTAGGGCACGATCATGTGACTTGAAATTTGGATGAATCTTGCAACTTCGGATGGATAGTGTGCTCGTTCCTTGATTTTTTTTGTGATTTCTTCACTGGATCACACTTAGTATGTCATCACGATAACGTGGAAGCAAACGAAGCTTGATTCCAGGTTTGGACGAAGAATTTACAACTTTGGAGTTTTGGCCAAAATTTAAAGTCACTTCATTGGCTTTTTGTGCAGAATCCGAGCATTCATCATATACGAGGTTTGGATTTTAGATAGCCTTAGACCTTACGCACAGGATGGAACTAGTTTTATGTCGATCGGGCTTGCGAGTGGCATGATTTGGCTGGTTGAGCGAGGTGTGATGTTGCTGATTTTACTGTAACTTTCTTCACGAATCTGCAACTTTTCTCTAGCTTTTCTTCAAGCTCCAGTGTCATCATGGGGTGTGCCACATATCGAAACGCTCATCTTGATGAGATGAACACGCTCACAAAATTTGATAATGATCTGACTCAAAACGAGTGAGATATAGGTCTCACAAGTCACTGTTCGTGACTGTTCCTTCGATGGAGTTGAATTACAGGGTGGCCGCATGGGAATAGTATGCAGCTCCTCCGGTTGCGCTCTTTCGCCTATAACTTCTTCTTGCAATGTTTGTTTAAGATGAAATTTAACCCCTGCGGGTTTTCAACCGTGTTCGATTCATGGCAGTGGTCCCAAAACAAATTGACGCATCAAAAATATAGTTCTAGTTAAAGGGTCCATTCCAGGGTGCTAGAGGCTGATTTTGTCAAAACTGTTTCTCAGTCTGCACTGCCTTATATGTCGAAATTCTATGAAACTTAATAGGAAACTTTTGAGATTCATTATGAAGATCTTGGCCAGTTCTGGGGCTATTATGAGATTGTCAAAATTTTTAGTATTTGTTAAGCTTTATTCGCTAGCTTCTCCCTTTATTTCGCATTAAGGACCAAGGTGCTGAAAAAATGTCTGCAAATAGTTTTCCCCACTGAATGTTGTTCTTTGAGAGAAATGAGAGGGACAACATTCGAAAAGGATGCTCAGACGTTTATATGCAATGTATTGGTCCATCTGTGGAGACATTAGGGGGAGAAGAGACTTTTTTAGGGATCTGTAGAAATCCTCACCCTCAAGGGACTATTTGCTATTTTGCCAGCTTGAGGATTTTGTAGGGACCTCATTGGTCCGAATCAGGCCTATCTGGCGGCCAAGTGCTATGAACCTTTAGTTGATATTGTTTGCTGCTACACCAGGTTTACTTTTGATGATTAGGGTATATCCGTAAGTTCCATCCAGCGGGGTCCAGTTGGGGGTCCCGAAGATCTGAGCCTGTTAACTAGGGGGAATTTTAGCGAGACGACCTAGTGGGCCCCATCCTGTGAGGTCCATTCGAGGGGTTTTTATTGGCCTATCCCAAAGATCTAGGCCTGTCGGCTAAGGAAGGTTTTTGGCGAGGCATCACCCTGAAGTCTCCAGCAGGTTGGGTCTTGGCTTTGTTAGTTTCTTTCCTTTGTGATGGTCATTAACATTTTGGAGGGATCTTTCAATCATTGTCCTCACCCTCAAGGACTCTCTTTGTTTTTGAAGTTGAAGTGTGTGAGATGTTATGAGACTCTCACTCCCGGGTGAGCCATTTTATGTTGTGATTGGATACTAGCGGCTGAGGATTTTATGTAGACCTCATCAGCCAGGATTATGATTGTTTGGCGATTGGGTGTCGGTTGAGGCTATGGTGCCGCGTCAACCTAGTTTTTGTTAGTTCAAGAGCCCTTTGTGGGTTTTCATCTGGACTGAGGAAGTGGCACCATAGAGACGGTTTTCACTAACCTCCTTTATTATTTGGCTCTTTTACCCATGACCTCGCAGCCATGTCCATCCTTTTCATCTGTTCTTTCTCACGGTGCCCTTTTGGGTTTTTCACCGTGCCTACATTTTTATTCACGAAACTCTTTTACTCATGGTTTCATGACCATGCCCGTCCGTCATTTTTACTCATGGTGTTCCCTTTTCCAGGCATACACCATGCCCATTTTTTTTGTGAACGCGTGTTTAGGGTCTCCTTCGAGACCTATGTGACGCCTTTTAACGTCATGCGGCCAAGACATGCACTATAATTTCGGGTCATACAGCTGGACCTTAGTGGTGATGAATGGCAGCCTGTGGAGGTCATGGAGTGAGTATGGTGAAGGTTTTGACTCACTTTGGGGAGATGGTAGAGGCTACCTATGAAAGATGGATGATGTGTGAATGGTTGGTGAAAAGTGGTGACCCACTAGTAGAGGACGAGTATGGGTGGTGAAATTGTTTGACGTTTTATGAGCATGGGTGAAACTCATTGGGGAATGATGGATGATGGTAATGAAGTGAATGGATTCACTAGGGAAGAAATGATGGTGGTGCACACACACAAATGGGTTGGGTAGGGAAGGTGTGCGTGAAGATGCTCGTAAAGGACATGTGCGTACATGCGGGGCCGTCTTTAAGGTCATGCCTCCTGGATCTGGGCAAAGCAATTTAACATCATACGGCCAGGACATGCACTATTGTTTAAGGTCATATAGATTGGACCGTGGTTATGTAGTTTAAAGTCATACAACTAAGATCATGCAGTTTAATGTCGTGCAACTAGACCTCCGCTACAGTTTAAGGTCATATAGTTTGGACCATACAGTTTTAGAGTCGTGCACTTGGACCATAGTTGTGCAGTTTAAGGTCATGTAGCACAGACCATCGCGCAGATCTCCATGTAGGTGAAACTCCATGGGGGATAGGTCTGTGGATAGCGATATGACTCCCTGGGGATAAAAATAGCTAAGGCTATACATGAGAAGGGAGCTTTAGATTAAGATTAAACTTCACTGGGGATTAAGAGGGCGAGTATGACTCCCAGGGGATGATGGGTAATGGTATGCATATAACTTTGCTGAGAATGACAAGGTAGGGCGCAGATGCAACCCCACTGGGGGTTGCAAGGATAAGAATGTCCCTAACTCCCTAGGGATTGAAGGGGTAAGTGCGAACCCCTTTTTTTTTGCATACACCTAACTCCACTAGGGATGTTGATGAAATACACCAAGCAAAGAAGTGGTCCATCTAGTTAAAGTTATGCGTATGAAGTATTTGCCATGCCGTGCGGTACAGTATTAAGGTCTTGTAGCTTGGACCATGGCTATGCAGTTCAAAGTCATGCAGTTAGGACCATGCAGTTTAAGGTCGTGCAACTAGACCTTCGCAACAGTTTAAGGTCATGTAGTTTGGACCGTAGTGCTAAGCCTTTTATTGTCATGCGGCAAGGACGTGCACTATGATTTAAGGTCATACAACTAGACTATGGTTGTGCAATTTAGAGTCATGCAACGAGGGCCATGCAGTTATACGGTCGTGCAAGTAGACCTCCGCTACAGTTTAAGGTCATATAGCTTGGACCATGCAATTTAGGGTCATGCACCTAGACTATGGCTATGCAGTTTAAGGTCATGCTGTATGGACCAAGGCTATGCAGTTTAAAGTCATGCAACACATACCTAAGGCTATGCAGTTTAAAGTCATGCATCACGGACCAAGGCTATGCAGTTTAAAGTCATGCAACATGGATCTTTGTGTGGGGAGAATGTTACTCCATGGGGAATAAAGTCATAATTGGGGGCTCAACTTCTTTAAGGAGTGAGGCTGTGGTGCAGGGAATGAACTTCTTGAGGAGGCCGGACGATGGTCCGGATGGGAGTGTCATGGCATGCCACGGTACTAAGTATTGGATGGTGCACGCGGCATTAGACCTTGAGTGAAGCACACAACGTTAACAACTTGGTGAGACACGCGATGTTCACTCCTTGACGAAGTGAGTGGCGATTGCTCCTTGACGAAGCACGCGATGATAGCTCCTTGATGAAGCACGCAGTGAAAGCTCCTTAACAAAGAGCACGACGATAGCCTTTAGGCAAAGCGAGCAGCGATAGGTCCTTGACGAAGCTCGCTGCGATAGGTCCTTGACGAAGCTCGAGGCGATAGCTCCTTGATGAGGCACGCAGCAATAACCCTTTCGGGTTCTATCGTGGAGACTGATACTCTTCCTGTTGCAGCAGCCTTAGCAGCACTGCTTAGGACTAGCTTGAGTGGGCTGCACGGCATATTGATGGACATGCTTCGTCTGGGCGTGCAGAGGCTAAAGGGTCTGCCTCTTACTGAACTTAGTGGTGTAATCCAGCAGTTGAGGCAAGTCACCCTTGCAGGGGCAGTACCAGAGATCATCCCTTTATTTGATAACGTCGTAAATGAGTTGGAAGGGTGAAGAACAAAGGTCTTGCACGAAGAAGCAATTGCGCAGCGGCTGGATTGAATGCAGTTACCTCCTTTGGAGTCCTCACTCAAGCGCTGCCGTAAACTAGTAGAAGCTCAATTGCAATAGAAGGAGGTTGCAATCTCCTAGAGATCAGACCTCGTTGAGGTGGTCATCGCCAACCACTGCAAGGCGATGGCTCTGAGGGTGAAGATATTAGAGCTGACGCAGAAGGTTGCTAAGCTGGAGAAGGAGACTGCGGCTTGAGAAGCAAAGGACAAGGTGGTTCTTGATGACATTTTGGCCCTCTAGTACTCCTTGGAAGAAGGGACCGCCTTGATGGAGCATGAGGCAGAGCTGAAGTCAGGGTTAAAGGGTAAAATCGAGCGGGTGAAGGTATCAGCTGCAACATACAGGGAGAAGATGAATGAAGCAATTGATCGATTTTGCCCATGGCTTGTTTCTCTTTTTCTTTTCATTTCTTCTTATTGTAAAAAAACGAAGATGGTAATTCCCTCTTGATTTATGAATGGAACAATTCTTTTCTCTTTCTTGTGCGACATGAATTTTGTTCTTCCTTCTCTTTTTTATTGCTTTTGTCCTTTCACTGTGTGAGGCGAAAAAGGATATCCCATTCCTTGCTTCATCCTCTGATAGCTTGTTGTCGCTTCAATGACCTCGAATGGGGAAGAAGTTGCTTCCTCACCCCCCAATGTTTGATTGGACAGGGCTCATAATTCATCGTTAACATGAGTTGGTGAGCATGTTCGCTATAAATACTCCAATCTGGGGGAGCCTTGGCTTTGATTCGAGGTGCATTGCTTTTGAGCTCCTCATAAGTCTTAGTCTTAGGGACAAACTCCTTCAAGTGCTTTGAAGCAACGTGCATAACCTCCAACTGATTCTAGAGGCTATGAACCTCACTTCTCAGCTCTGCCATGTGGTCTTATTCCTGAGAGCTAGAGGGCTAACTCTTGTCCACCTGTACCTCTTCGGGAGCATTTGAGAGATGTAAGACCTTCTCTTGGCCGCTGGTGATCCCCTTGTTCATGGAGGATGGAATTTCGAGTACCTTCCTTGGTGGTTGGTGTGCCAATTCTTCTTCTAAAAGAGTGTGGGGACGTGCAGAACCTTTTGCTGGTCCGGCATATAGGTGACCCTCGATGCTGAAAGGTCTTCCTTTAGGGTTTCCTCAGTCTCAGAGTTGCTTCTAGCTCGCCCTTTTGTTCTGACGAATTAGAAGTAGAGGGGGAAGCTTCATCTTTGCGGGATGGCAGCATGACCTCGGAGAGGTGGCAAGGTATACTTGGGTAGATAGGAGTCAAAGGGAGGATCTTTCCTTGTCTTTCCTCTTCTTTGAACATGTTCGTTTCTTCAACATCATCATGAGACGAGGGTCTTGTCTCTCTCACAAGCTTCCAATCATCATCCTTTGACTTTTCTGGTGCTGGAAGGTTTGTGAAATAGTACTTAGCAACGACAAAGTGAGTCTCAACTCCAGGGAACGACCTCTTATCTGCATAGACTGTGTTTTGTCTCCCTTCTCAGCTGTACTTGAATCATTGGTTGAGCGTGTAAGGAACCACCCTCTGATGGTGAATCCAAGGGCAGCCGAGGAGGACATTGTAAGACATATCAGTGTCGATTACATGAAACTGAGCATAATCGTTGAGGTCACCGAACTTGAGGCGAAGACAAACTGTCCCAACCGACTTTTCTCCTTGTTGGTTTAACCCTTGCACGGTGATGTGGGTAGGAGTGAGGTCGTCAGATCATAATCCTAATCGAGTGAGGATCCTTCTAGGAATCAGGTTAACTAGGACCCTCCATCTAGTATGATTCGATCGATAGGGAAAGCATGTAATTTACCATTCACGAAGAGGGGGTAATTGTGAAATTTTCTTCCCATCTAAAGGTCATCTTCAGAAACAGAGATTGCGAAGCACCCACTCATGATGGTTGGGTCAACCTCAATAGGCTCCACTTCACTTTCATACACCTCTGGGTTATAAAGAGCTTGCACCAGGGCCATACGATAGTCTCTAGACAACATAAGGGCATCATAGATACTTAGAACGACTGGAAGATTTCTCAAATGCCCAATTACGGCATATTTCACTTTATCCTCATTAATATCCTGTTTTCCTGATCCAGTCACTGGTGTAAGTGGAAGGGTAGGTTTAAGAACAGTCTTTGGTTGACTTTTAGTTTGTGACACTGGCTGACTTTGTTGTTCAGCGGGTGAGATGGGGAAATAATAGGGATTTGTATTAAGGATGAAGAGGTTTGAGGTTGAGGCTTAGGGAAAAGTGAAGGATCAAGAAACTTAAGGACCTTGAACTTTTGAGGTGTGGGCTGCAGCTTCTTTCCCTGTCTCAGGTTCATTTGCCCCATGCAGATGGTACTTCCAAGATATGCACCATATGGGAGGCCACTTTTGAAGAGTAGCTTGAAGATGGCTCTGTTTTGGCTTGGGCTGCTAGGGCGTCAGCGACAATCGAGAATCTTACCGTCTAGGCCACCATCTTTCTTAGGTGCTTCCGCTACGACCTGCTGATGTTGGTACCTTCGAGCTCTCTATTTAGAGTGTCAAAGTTACCCAGCTGCACCGGTGGAAGAAATAGGAGAGGAGGGAGGAGAAGAAAAGTTAGAATGTTTTGGGCAGCTTTTTACGTTGTCACCAGAATTGGACGTGCATAGGGGGTATTTTAGGTCTTGCCCCTGCTTTGACCGTTGGGGGGTGCTTTTAGCATCATCACCCGCATTGGATAGATCTCGAGCTGTTGGTGACTCAAGGAGGTCCGCCTGATTGGATGATAGGATAACGCAGGTTGCTCCCGGGATGAAGTCTTGTAAGGTTGACAGTGGAGGAAGGGGCCTAAGGAATTCTTCCTCAACTGGTGGCTGACAAATGTGGTTCCTTCAGCGAGCTGATCTGGGTGCTCGTCTCCTTTTGGATTCATGAGGAGGTGTTTGGTCCACTCTATCAGGCTGATGTGTAGTCCTACCTTGGTGGACTTTTTCACGCTTCAGGGTTTTGAGCCTACTTCCCCCATGGTAGACTTCCCATGGCTAAGAAGTCGAGGGCTCTGAAGGGGCTAGTGTATGCTCATAGGGGACCTGTAGCGGGGTTTCCTATTAAATGGGAGCGATGGCTTGGAAGAGTTCTGGAAGGACGACACAAACAATGTGGCCTTTCTGTATCTTCTCAGCAACTACAGCTTCAAACTCAGAGCATTCTTTCAACTCGTGATACTTGGTGATATGGGCACCAAAGGTTTTCTGTTCCTTGGGCAAGATACCTCGGCTGATTGACAGGCTTGGGAGTGACAAGTCCCTGTTGGACCATCCTCTCGAAGAAGGCCTGTAGAGGGTCTAGCTGAGCTTCTTGGGGCAGGTGTCGGAAGTTCTTCTGGCACTGGTGGAAGAGGGACTTGAGGGTGTCCTTCTGGGTTACCATGAACTTCCTAGCATTGTTGCATCTTCTTTGCGCAGAGCTCATGGAAGCCGGTGCATTCGCTTAGGTCATGGCCTCATGTCTGGTGATACACGCACCAGAGGTTCTCAGTTCCTAGAGGAAGGAACTTTGGATGCCTTGTCTGCTTGAGCATGACAAGTCCTTCTTCAAGCATTATGGAGAATAGTGTACGGAGGATAGCGGGTGCCTCGTCACCTCTTGGATTGTCACTATGTGAGAAGCCTCAGTTGCCCGAAAGCCTTCTTTAACTCTTTGTTAGTATCTTTGATAAGGGCTTTGATAGTGTTTTTGAGCTTATAACAGTCTTGAGTGGGGTGGCCTACTTTCTTGTGATAGGCACAGTACCTCTCGTGTGTCTTCTGTTCAACTTGTTCTTCAGTGTTTACTTCTGGTAGCTGGATCATGCTTTGCTCCATTAGTAGTCGAAGCAGTGCAGGAACCCACTCCTTGTCAAAAGGATAGACCTTGTTCTGGTGCTAGATCTAGTAGTCGCTTCAATTAATATTTTTAGGAGGCGGGACCCAGTTATAGGACTGCTGCTTGCCCCCGTCCTGAGATGTTTATGCCTTGGAGAGGTTTAGAGTTTGAGGGGCGGCATTCTTAGTGTCAATCACAATGACAGCCACACCGATCACCAATTTTTGCTGGTTGCCCTGATTGTTGGAGTGAGAGTTCGAGCTAGAGGGTTGCTGACGAGATCCACCATGGTGCTTAGACAAACCTTCTATACGAACTGGTTTAGAGATGAGCTTTGACACGGAGGTTGGATTAGAGGCCTCAACATGTAGAGTGATCTCGCGCAGCATATTTCGTATGCAGGTTTGAACTGCTTGGCATGAAAGGTTGCTAACTCTCTCCATCAGACGATGAAACTGGCTCACCAGGGTCTTGAGTCGGAGTGAGGATCTCGATGGTCTCCACAGTTCTCTAGACTTCGTAGAAGTGTCGGTAAAACAACTGCTCCATTTCTTGCAATGTGTACACCGAGTTTGGAGGCAGCCGAGCATACCACTAGAAGCTTGGCCCTTCAAGAGTTTCGACGAACTGACGGAGGAGGATTCACCCATCTGTTACTGTCTCTCGCCAAGCCGCTTGGAAGTGAGCAGTATGATGGTGTGGGGTTGTAGTACCATTGAACAGGGGGAACTTCCCTTTTTTATAGTTTGAGCGAAACAGCACTCAGTCGATGTACGAGGGATACGACTTTTGGTAAAGTGTGGCCTCTTACATGCCTGGGACCTTGTTCTTAAGACTGTGGGTCACCATGACATCTATATCTGCTTGTGAAACCGTACAGGAAGCAGAGCTACCTTGGGAGACCTGTGGGGGAGTTTGCCTAGGAACGGTGTGTTCACCAGATGGGGGATCGGTCTCATTGTGAGATGAAGGGGACTTGAAGGCTTCTAGGCATTTCATCTTTTCGAGGATGGACTACATCATTATCTTGAACCTGTTCATCCGCTCTTCTTGGGTGTCGTCCAGCTCGTTGATCACCATGACACTGATTGTTTCTTCTGGAGGGTCAAAGCCAGGTGGAGTAGTGGACTGCTGGGGTTAGCGAGTCATGTGTGGCAAGTAGGTCTGCAGGGGCTTAACATACCGTGACTAGACTCAAGCCTTGTACGCTGACCTTGTGAGGACCGGTTCTCGACAGTCTTGGGACCGTGGCTTCTGGGCAGTGATCACCGAGCACTATTATTGGACCTGCTCAGGTTATAACATTTGAAGAGGGAAAAAGGGATTATAAGGCAGGAGGTCACTAAGGTGAGGACCTCAACTGCCTTAGAGGCTTCTCTGGCCAGGATCTACAGGGCTCTCTTATGTTAAATCTTGAGGTTGTTGTGGACTCCATCACAAAACCAGGCCTGAGATTTAGACTACCCTACTTTTCTTGAGCATGAGAGGGTTGTGTCTATTAATTGGAAAAGAGAGTGGGGTCCAAGGATAGAAGGCAACTTGGGTTTCTACCTTGGAGGCTAGAGGTCTCTGTCCGACATCAGGTCATTACCTTGAATTTCCTTGAGGGGCCCCGGTGCATGTCTGACCTGGGGAGGCTGACTCAAGATGGTACTCTTAGGGAAAACCTTTGAGTACCAGGTCTCGAGGTACTTGACTGATGAAGGGAGAGTGACAGAATAAAGAGTTGGTTCATGACTCCGCCTGAGTCAGAATAGGGGAGGAGCCTGCAAAGTTAGTGCGTGTGCACCTTTGTGGTTAGCTGTCCTAGTGACTTGGGGGTCAGCCCGAGTTTGCTCAACTGGTTCAACCTTAGGAGGTCGAGACCCACGTGCTTGTGTCTGTGAGGGATCGGGTAGGAACCTATCTCTCACAGGGTGAAGTTGTGTTAGCTGAGAGGGAGGACAGAGCAGTCGGCCCTCATGTGCTCGAGCTAGTACAGAACTGACGCTTCCTCGAACTTTGGGATGCATGGCCTGCACAGGGTTTTGCATGAGAAGGCTTAGCCATGAACACGAGTTCGAGGCAGCATGAAAGTTGCCCCGAGGTGTGGCTCGAGTGGTTGGACCATGAGCCTTTAGGTGTGTACAAGAGGTGGAGGTCGTATGGTCTCTGCCTCGATGTGTCGAGCCTCTAGGTATAAAGGTTCAGAGCAGTGAGGGAGTTTGGGGGTAGCCTTACGGCAACCCTCAGAACCTATGGCAACTCGCTTGCCTTTCACGAGAGTGGATAGGGCAGCCCTCTGATATACCATAGCAATATGACTGGAAAGGGACTTGCCAGTAGCAGGGTGCGTGTTGTGTGCAGCAGCGGATGTGCAACCAATGCAAGGGGCCTTAGTGGAGGGTCCACCAGGGCGAGGAAGTGGGGAGTCAGGGACCTTTAAGTCCCTTCTCGCACCAACCCAGGAAAGCACCTGGGAGCCGAACTGTGAGTCCGGACTCAGAAGGAGTGCAGGGAAGGAGGCAACCTGGGACGGTCACGAGCACAGGGATGAGAAAATCCCCGACTCGGATGAACGGGTTGAATAACCTCGTTGACATAGAAAGTAGTGCAGAAAGTAAAAGGTGAAACTGATCAAACAAGAGCAAACCAACGAAGGGGTAATAAGTCCACAGTGGAGTCACCAAGCTGGTTAAGTGCCTCGATGTCGCCTCCCCCGATCTTGGTGATCGAGTGACACGTGTCTTGGGTTCAAAAGACTCGAGACCTGAGTTCGCTCTCTCGAGAACTTCATTATCAGATCAAGGGCAGGTGTCCAACTAGTGAGAGAGGAATTTTGGATGTGAGGTGGGGATCAGCCTCACTTGGGTCCGTGACTTACTAGGGCTTACTCACACGAACACCCTCTTAGATCACGACGGAAAGCCCCCCACCTGCTTTAGCTGGTTCGAAATCGCCTCCCTTGACCTACAATCTCCTTGTTCTCTGCACAACACTACTGTGGTTAATTTGCATAACAAGCGGGCCGAATGACCACCCTTGTCTTAGAGCAATTCACCTTCATATGGATGAGAAGGTGAGAAATTAGGGTGATGAAAAGAAGAGGGGACTCGACAAGGGGACGAGACTAGCTGGATAGCTTGACAAGTACAATGATCGACTCAAAGTGGTAGCATGACGGGCACGGTAACTCAGATCATACTACTCGAAACCAAGGTCGACATGACTGTCCTAATCTGGTGTGACCGTAAGATGGGCATGGTACTAAGGACCAACACAGCGGAAATAATGTTCTATAGCCAGATCTCTATGGCAACGCTAGACCAAGTCTACCCTCAGCCAAGTGAGAAGGGGAGAGAATGAGTAGAAAGCACAAGATAATAAGGGAAGGAGGTCCTAACGGCGCTGGACGCCACTGCTCATGGAAAATGGGGGCAAACAGGGAACTACAGGCTGCATTAGGCATCACGATGGGCAATGCGAGAAGGCAGCACGTCCCTTCACCGGCGGCGATAACTTCTTGTGTAGGGCACGACGATGGTCGTGCCACAGAGAGGATCTTGCACACGACGATAGGCACCAAGCGCACGGAGGAATCTAGCGGACGGCGATAGGCACCGAGTGCATGAAGAGAGCTCGTGGATGGTGATAGGCACTGAGCGCACGAAGAAAGCTTCCGGACAGCGATAGGCGCTGAGTGCGTGACAGGAGCTCACGGAAGGCGATAGGCACCGAGCGCACGAAGAAAGTTCACAAATGGCGATGGGCACCGAGCGCGTGAAGGGAGCTCATGGACGACGATAGGTATCGCCAGGATACTTTACGAGTGGTGATAGACATCGCCATATGTTATAGGTAGAGGGCGTGAGAGAAGCTAGGGATTGGCGACAGGTATTGCCACAACCCTTCGCGGAAGAGAGAGAAAGAGGAGGAGAGAGAAAAAAGAGAGAGAAAGAAGAGAGGAAAGGGAAGAGAGAAAAAGAGAGAAAGAAGAGAGAAAAGAGAGAGAATAGGGAGAGAGGGAGAGAGAAGAGAGAGAAACAAGAGGAGAGAGAGAAGAGAGAGGAAAGAGGAAATAAAAAGAGAGGCGAGAGAAAGAAGACAAATAGAGAAAGAAGAGAGAGAAGAGGAGAGAGAAAATTACCTAAAGTTACCTGTCTAAATTTTCTCTCTCCTCTTTCTCTCTCCAAGTCATGTCCCAATGCTCAAGAGAAAAGAAAATTTTTATTCATCCAAAAAGGGAGTCCTTTACATTGAGATGATACATTCTTTATATAGAAGTGGAGCCCAAACATGGGTGGATGATTAAAACTTAACCTAATTGAAGAAAATTAGGTATTAAAGCAATTAAAGAAATATAAGAAAATGGGGCAAAATGACGATTTTGCTCTTGCACCAACAATTTGAGTAATTCCAAATTAGTCCTTATAATGGCCGTTCAATCATGCGGACTTTCTATGGCTGATTCAAGGCTCTTCTAATCACCATCCAGTAGAAAGATTACTGTTTTCTTGACAAGCTCGAGAAGATGATCATTGTGGTACCAACTTCGGGCCGTGGATCTGAGTTTCACACCATGATCATGATGTTGCAAAACATGGAAAAATGTGCAATATTGATTTTAAGATTCAGCATATTTCTTAGTGTTTTTCGCTAATTTCTTGATTATAGAGTGACGAACAGTTTGCCACGATTGTTCTGCAAAAAGAACAGCTCGATTTGATGCCTGGATGACTGCTTTCCAAATTGGGAAACTTTGGAAGGAATTTGGATTCCAGTGGCTGGAATTGCAAAATATTCGAACTCATCATGCATCGAATCTGACCATCCATAATGTGCGAGGTTTGGCTCAAATGAAGCCTTTGACCTCGCACTCGTAATGGGTCAGGTTTGAGGTCGATCCGACTAGCAACCGTTGTGATATGGGAGTTTGATCGACGAGACGCGTGGCTGGAATTTTCCTGCAACTTTTGAGTTTTTTCGCGAACTTTTCTTTTTGATTTCTCCCAGCTCGGGCCATGTCACCATGTGTACCTTATATCAAACCGACCGAGTCGATGAGATGAATGTTCTCTAAAACTTTGAGCTCGATCTGACCTGGGATGAAGAATATATAAAAGTTTGCCCCTGGTATGGTGATGCATTGTTTTCATTAATGGAAACTGGTTGGTCGAGGGTGCACCATAATAATGCACAGCCTACCCATTTTGGATAAGTTGGCCATAACTTGCTCCATAAGCGTCGAAATGCGACGAAAACTTGTACCCAAGGGTTTCAATCGTTCTAAATTCAATGGCGAGAGTCTAGAGACACTTTTGACGCTCCGATAATAGTGTTATAGTTCAAATCCCATTTTCAACATGATAGAGGCAAGATTTTTTGAAACTGTTTTGATGTCTGTACTATCCAAAACTCGTTGAATTGTGACGAAACAGCAGGTGTTCTTATGAGACCATTGGCCACGTTCTTGCACGTTCTCGGGCCATTCTGAGACTGTTGGAATTTTCTCTTCAGATCAGTGCTTATTGTCCGACGGTTCCTGTAGTCCACCAGCATTTTGGCACTTGCGGGCCTAAGTTGCAAACTGCTCACCCCTTATTCGCATCGGGGATACAAGTGATAGAAAATGACCTCAAAAAGAGGTAAAAGGGGACGCACGACATAAGCGCAGCCGGTCCTGATACAAGTGAGGCCTCGAAGCCTCGGGTTTGACAAGCCAACTGGCCTGGCTAGGTATTTTTCTCATTCTTTTGTTCTTTATTTTTTAATTACTTTGTTAAATTTATGATTTATATTTATTTTATTTTTTCATGCTTTTTGGATCGATGCTGGCTCTGTCACTGATCTGAGAGAGAATCTACTCATTTCTGAGTAAATCTAGCCTCAAATCAGAATTTGATTTTTCCCACTCTCAATCACTTTTTTTAAGAAAATCAGTTTATGGTGTTCAGATCTAAGGGATCTTCGTCTGAAGATCTCTCTGATTTTGCAACATAAACATGTCTTTTATCTCATGCTCTGTTGTAGCTGTGGTGGATAAAAAGGATTCTAGGTCAGAGGATCAATAGGCTTGCTAGCCCTGGGTGCCATGGGCTCTTCTCTTGGCAAAATTCGTAGGCCTTGGTCATATTTAGTTCTCTGGTTCTAGTGTACTTGCCTTCAGAACCGAGACTGGGACCGTGACTAAGAATGCTCCGCTTTCTTCGAACACGACAGAGTCGTCTCCATGAGGTGCAGTAAGGAATGTGGGCCAGAGACAGCAGGCAGCTCGAGCTTCTATCTTGGGTTCGGGAGATACGGGGAATGGAGCATTGCCCTGAGCTCTTTTATGGGCACCGAAGATAGGGCCAATTTGAAGAGGGTTCTTCAAGATGATACTCTTAGGAAAAGTCTTCAAGTACCATGTCTTGAACGGTTCGTCTTGAGGAGAAGGAAGAACATAGGAGGGGACAGCTCCCAATGACCTTTCGGTCGGGAGCTTGGAGTTGCCCATGGGGGTAACACATGTGTGCCACTCACAGAAGGGTTCCGGGTGACCTGAGGGTCAAACCAGGCTTAAGCAATAGGTCGGGCCTTAAGTGGCCGAGGCCGATGATTACGAGCATGTGTTTGTGAGGAAGTGGCCTTGTGACCATCCCTCATAGAGTGAGCAAGCATGTCTTAGGAGGGACGACGAGGGGGTCGTCTCTCCTGTGCTTGGCTAAGAGCAATCAGAGGACAGCCCCAAGTAGTGAGATATGTATGTAGCAGAAATACAAGGCCTGGTCTAAGAAGACTCGAACCCAGATAGTGGTCAAAGGCAGTCTAAGGGTCGCTTTCTCGTGAACCGCGTTAACAAGATGCAGGCAAGAATACCAACCGGTGAGAGGGGAATTAAGGTCGTGAGGAGGGACTTACCTCATGGGGGTCCATGATTTTCTTGGGCTAACTCGCATGGGTACCTTCTTAGATCACATAGAATGCCCCCTGGCCTGTGGCCTAGTTCGAAATCGTCTCCCTTGGCTTATTTTTTCCTACCTGCAAACACATACACACATTAGAATACAGCCAAGTAGTTCTGAGGACCCCACCTTTTCATAGGGTGAGCGCACAAGTGCGTGAGTACTCAAAGAAAAATAAAAAATGACATGATTGAGTCCGTGTCGATTCGACAGCCTTACGATGTCTCCTTGACAAGAGACTCCTAATATACAGTAAAGGGGAAGAGAAAATGGGTTAGATGAAGAAGAAACTTTAGAAAGAAGAGAAAGAAAGAGAATGAGATAGAGAGAAGACATTAGAAAGAAGAAAATAAAGATAAGGAGATAAAGAGAGAAACGAAGGTAAGTGAGCACAGACGGCGGCTTACTGCCATTTGTGAAGAAAGAGAAAGAAGAAACATAAACAGCGGCTTGTTGCCAACTGTGAAAGAAAAAGAAAAGAGAGAGAATGAGAGAACACAGATGACAGCTTGCAGTCGCCTGTGATGAAAGAAGGAAGAAGAGAATATAAACAGCGGCTTGTTGCAGTCCTTGAAGAAAGAAGAGAGAGAGAATATAAACGGTAGCTTGTTGTTGTCTGTAAAGAAGGAGGGGAGAAAGATAACACATACTACGATTTACTGTTGTTTATGAAGAAGGAGGGGAGAAAGAGAACACAAACGACGGCTTGACTGCCGTCTGTGAAAAGAGAGAGGTAAGAGAAGAGAACACAGACGGTGGCTTAGCTGTCGTCTGTGAAAGGAGAGAGAGGGAAAAAGCAGAGAAGAGGGCATACAAACGGCGGCTTAGCTACCGTTTGTGAAGAACGAGAGAAAGTAGAGAGAAAATACAGGGACGGCAGCTAGGCCCGCCAAAAGGGATAGGCCCACGTCACTGCCCCTGTGAGTGGAGAGAGACAGAGAGAGAATATGGAGACCACAACAAAGCCTGCCAAAAAGGGTAGGCTCACATCACTGCCCCTGTAGAGAGGGAAAGACAGAGAGAAAGAACAGAAAGGAATGGAGAGAAGAAGAGAGAGAAAAAAAAGGGGAAGAGAAAGATGGGAAAGAAGAAGAGAGAAAAGGAAAGAGGAAGAGAGTGAAAGGAAAGAGGAAGAGAGAGAAAGGAAAGAAGAGGAGAAAGAAAAGGAAAGCAGAAGAGAGAGAAAGGAAAGAAGAAGAGAAAAAGGAAAGAAGAGGAGAAAGAAAAGGAAAGAGGAAGAGAGAGAAAGGAAAGAAGGAAAGAACAGGCCACAGACGTCAGCTTGCTCCCGTCTATGAAGAAAGAAGAGGGAGAGAGGAAAGAGAGAATAAGAGAAAGAAAGAAGAAAGAGAGAAGGAAGAGAGAGAAAGAAGATAAAAAAAGGAGAGGCCACAGACGACGGCTTGCGGCTGTTTGTGAGGAAAAAGAGGGAGAAAGGAAAGAGAGAAAGAAGACAAAGAAAGAGGAAAGAGAGAAGGAAGAGAGAGAAAGATGAGAAAGAAGCAAAGGGGAGAAAGAAGAAGGAGAAAGAAGAGAGAGAAAGAAGAGAAAGGAGAGAAAGAAACAAGAGAGAAAGAAGAGAGAGGATAGAAGAAAGAAGAGAGAGAGAGAGAGAAGATAGAGAAAGAAGAGAGAGGAGAGAAGAGAGAGAAAAGGAGAGAGGAGAGAGAAAGTTACTTAGGGGTACCCGTTCAAATTTTCTCTTTTCTTTCTCTCTCCAAGCTGTGACCCAAAACTCGAGCAAAGGGGAATTTTTTATTAATTAAGGAGGGGTTCTTACTCATAGAGAGTAAATCCGTATACAGAAGTGGGGCCCAAACATGGGTGGATGATCAATTTCTAACCTAATTGATAGAAATTAACAATTAAAAAATTAAGAAAATAGGGACAAAATGATGATTTTTCACCTGCACCAACAATCTTTAAAATTTTGAATCAGACTCGCAATCTTAACGATCTTCCGAGATCCGTTTGAGGCCTCCCAAAATTCGGGCTCAATCCGACCCGAGATGAGGAAGATATGGCCATGTGATGTTTTTCCCAAACTTGAGAACCACAGTTTCCATTGATGGAAACTGGTTCACTGAAGGTGCACCGTAATAGTGTACGACCTACCCATTTTCGGTAATGTGGTCATAACTTGCTCTATGAGTGTTCAAATGTGCCGAAATTTGGTACTCAGGGATTTTCAAATGTTTTAAATCCAATAGTGATTGTCTGGAGACCATTTAACTCTTCGATAATGGTGTTTTAGTTCAGAGTCCATGTTCAGCATGATAGACGCAGAATTTTCCAAAACTATTTTGTCATCTGCACTACCTAAAACTTGTCGAATTGCGATATAACTGGAAAAGTGTCCTTAGGAGACCCTTAGCCACAATCCTGAACCTTCTTAAGCCATTCTGAGACTGTCAAAAATTTCACTTTTGGATCAGGGCTTATTGACCTACAGCTTCCATAGTCCACAGGTATTTTGGTACCTGCGAACTTAGGTCACGAACAGCTCTCTCCTTATTTGCATCCAGGATACAAGTGATAGAAAATGATCTCAAATAGTGGGTTCATCATCCTTAACCCCTTTCATCCATTTTACTCTCATTGTAAACACTTACCTCTCTCTCTTAATCATATCTTGACTTCATACTCATTTTATTTTACTTTTATTTGATCATTTATTCATTCCCTCTCTTATTCACTATTTCTTTCACCCTTGAGAACACGATTTGGGGTCTTCCTGAGATAGTTCCCTAGCTAACTCTTGGACTGCTACTCCAACCATCTACTCGTGGAGCGTAGTTGAGTTATAAGAGACACTAATTATCTTATACTCGATCACTCGGGTTGAGGTCATCTTGAGTTAGTTTTTTTTAGAGTTCTACCCCTTTTACTACTCTAAGCACTGAGTCACAAAGTGTTTGGGTTAAGAGGGGCTTTCATCTCTCTCTCTCTCTCTCTCTCTCTCTCTCTCTCTTCACTCACTCACTCACTTTCTTCTCTCCCTTGATCACTTTTAGAGGGCTCTTTGGGTTAGTGACATAGTTATGGGCCCAGTCGTGGAACTCTACTTTCTAAATCCGTGGAACTCTACTTTCTAAATCCTCTAGGTACCAAGGTCTCGAACCTAGTGCTTTTCCTTGTCTTCGATAATACCTCCTAAGAGAGGATACGCCAGAAGGCTGCCCAATTTTCGGGTCATCTCTTTACTTCTTTTATTTCATTTTCTTCTTCCTCTTCTTATCTCTAAACCAAGTTTCCATCAATCTACTCTTATTCCTCTCTTTCTGCTCTTTCTTACCTACTTCTCCTTATCACCCTACCCCCCAAAACTAGAGCCATTAACTCATAAAGCACATCAAAGAGGAGTTTACTTTAAGTGGATTTCATTAGCAGTTTTCCTGTGAGAATCCAAGTGAGGTGTCGAGTTTAGAGAGGGGGCCGAATTCAATCCACGTTGTTGGACAACTGTAAGGCTTTCGTTCATTGATCTAAGAGGGCAATAGCCTGGGCGTATCCCACGAACTCAACCATGGTAAGGTAGGTGTTTGAGTCCACCTCTTCATTCCTTTAAAATCCTCTCACTGTTGGTAATACCTATCCGCACATGGCACGCGAGACACACACACTCTCGTGAGGTCAAGCGGTTGTCCGCGTTGGGGTCCATCGGGCCCGAGTCCCCAACGGGGCCCGAGCGAGGTAGATCCTGGCACGATCATCCTTCCCTGACACACTATTATGACGGTGGTGAGTTAGAAGCTACTTTCGGAGCCTAATCTATGCACACGCTCCATGTTGGAAGCCTCTTGTTCAGGATAATAAATTATGTTATTTCGAAGTCAAAGTTGATCTTGCTAAGTTTGATGAAACACCAATTGAAGGTGAGGAATAAATCACTTTGGATCTTTAGTTAGAATCATTATTCCTTGATAACACGAGTGTCCCCATTTTTTATGAAGGGTCTATAATTGACGAAGAACAAGATGAGAGAAAAGATGTTGGCTTAAAGGGAGCAAAGATATGTAATCTCCTAGTCAATGGAGAGATAGAGAAATAAGATATTGACTCGAACCTAGAGGAGTTTAAGCAAAGCGAGATATTTTAGGAAGAAACAAATGAAGGCTTCAAAGGAGAATTAATAAGTGAAGTTGCTTCCTTCATCAAAATTTGTCATTTTAAAAATGGTCCCTTATATATTTTAGGGCTAAGCATAAATAATTTCTATGAATCTCCAGCGACCCATTCTTCTAGGGTTATCAGTTCTAGTGCACAATCATTGTGTTTTGATTAGTATAAAACCCATATGTCCTACAATTATGTTTACAGTATTCGGGTTTAAGAAGGCTGCATGACTAATACAAAGTTCATCTTAGTGTATTTCAAAACTCGAGGACTGGTTTTCTCCAATTAGGGGAGCATGATGCGGATTAAGATTGGATGAATTCAATATTTTTTGTTCTTCTCAAGTTTTTAAGACTTAATTATTTTTTTATTTTTACGGGTGTATTTTTATTTTTTATTAGGATTTTCTTTTAGAAATTGGATTAGTATGGTCCCTTTTTTTTAGTTTAATAAAGTCTAATTGTTTTAGGGAAGTGCATTTGTTTTTTTAAGAAGTATAAGTCCTTAAGTTTTGTAGGTCCGTTTTCTGCTTTATAAAGGATGAGTTGTTTTTTAGTAAACTTTCGTTTCCTAGGGTGTCTTTTTTTTTTGTTAGGTTGACTTGGGATAAATATTTGGAGTTATCTTTTGGGGACGAAGCTTATCTTTTAAGAATTAGAAAGGAGGTTTAGAAGGTGAACGGAAAAGAACCTCTATAAAAACGAAGGGACGTCCATTGTATTCGAGGATTTGTTGAATGAAAAAAAACACTCAATATTTTAGAGAGAGAAAGCTTTTGTGTATTTTTTTTTCTCATTTTCTTGTGGCGTGTGGCAGAGGACATGGATCAGCAAATTTATGTTTTTTTTTGCTGATATTTTCTCGATGTTTTTGTTTTCTCTCTAAAGCGTGGTTATATTTGCATATTGTTGGCTGCAGGTGAATTTTTAACTGTCAGGAAGTTTTCTTGGTGAATTTGCAGGTCTGTTTTTCTTTCTTTTGCATGAGTTGTTTTTTTAGCGAAACTTTTGTTTCCTAGGTTGTCTTTTTATTTTGTTACGTTGAACCTATCGTTTTCTTTTGCATGTTTAGCTAGGGATAAATATTTGGAGTTATCTTTAGGTAAGGAAGTCTAATTAGAAAGGAGGTTTAGAAGAAGAAGGGAAATAGGATGTTCAACAAAGGGAAGAACCTTTATAAAAGGAAGGAACTCCATTATATTGGAAAGATTTTGTTGAATGAAAAAAACTTAACATGTTAGAGGGAGCGGTGTGGGGTGGATGACTCGGATCTGCATGTTTATACCTTATTCTTATTGATTTTTTCTCAGTTTTTTTGTTTCTCTCTAAAATACAGCTATATTTTCCAGTTGTTAGCTGGCAATGAATTTTCTGTCGCGTCAGGTGGTATCAGACCGTCGATTCTTGTGGATAGTAGTACTCGTTGATACGGCATCATGACTCGAGGACGTTTTCAACAGCTAGATACCGGGAATGAGCCAATTCAGCGAAAGCGAGACCTTCGAAATATAGAAATAGAAGACTTGAGAGGACAAGTTGAGGAGCTGACCCAAACCTTTGTGCAAAACCCAGCCCTAACACTCGATGATGACGATAGCGAGTCGAAAGTTATTTTTGAGAGCCCATTATACGTGCATTCTCCACGACGGCAGCCTCATGGTCGGGAGAGTGATCTACCTAAGTTTAATGAAGAACCAATTGAAAGTGAAGGACAAGTAGGTTTGGATATTCAGTTGGAATCATCATTTTTTAATGGTATGATTGACTCCATCTTTCATGACGATCCTACTTTTTTATGAAGGTCAGGAAGAAAGAAAAATATTTTTCCTTGACACTACAAGGATATCTAACTTTCTCATCAATGAGAAGATGGAGAATGAAGATATGGAGCTAAACCTAGAGGACATCAAGCCTATGAGATACTTGAGAACTCAAAGGATTAATGGGTGAAATTAGTTTAGGCACTTAAAGCGCTCATCTCCAAAATGCTCCCTTGGTATGTTTTAGGTTTTACCATAAAGAATTTCTATCAACATACAATGACCCTTTCTTTGAGGGTCTCTCAGTTTCAACTCACAATCATTATGTTTTGATTAGTGCAATAAACCACAAGTACCAAGATCGTGTTTACAGTATTTGAGTTGAAAAAAGTTGTCGGACTAATACCGAGTTCATCTTAGCTTATTTCAAAACTCGAGTACGAGTTTTTTTTCAACTAGGAGAGAATGATGTTGATCAAGACTATATGGATTTCAATATTTTTTATTCTTTTCAATTTTTTAAGGGCTTAATTATTTATTTATTTTTATTGGTGTTTAATTATTTTTTATTATGGTTAATTGTTAGAAATAGGATTGGTCTCGATTTTAAGTCTATTTGTTTAAATTTTAACGAAGTCTTGTTTGAAAAGTCCCCTTTTTTTTAAGAAAAGTGAATCCTTTCTGATTCTAAAGGATTTGTTAAGAGACGAAAGAGTCGGTATAAGAAGTTTATCTTTTGGATAGGAGTTATCTTTTAGGGTAAGGCAGGTTATTTAAGTTAAGGGAGAGAGTACAGTTTAGTTTTGAAGAATGAGATAGTAGGAATCTTTATCTTTGAGAGATTTGGTTGGGTGTATTGACAAAAGGAGGGACGGCCATTGTATTATTTTTTATTTTTATTTATTTTTATTTATTTTTTTTTTTTATTTTTTTTTTTTTGGGAATGAAACAAAGTTCTTGGAGAGATAGAGACAATGTTTTTCTCAGTTATCTCTTGCTTACGGTGCATGGCTGATATCTCGATTTTCTGCATTTAAACGCTTTTCTTGCGGATTTCTCAATTGACGCTTTTTCTCTCTAAAACGTGGCTGATTTGCCAGTTGTTAGATGCCAGTAATTTTTCAGCTTTGTCATCTTGATAGTGGATTAGTAGGGAGCATCCTTCTAAATCTTAGTCAAGCCAAGGAAAATCAGACTCAGCCAAGTAACTCGGCCTCAGCCCATAAGCAAGGTGAGTTTTAGACGAGTTAGTTGTACAAAATTCTTTTAAATGTTAAGTATAATATCACCGTAAATTCATATTAGATGGGTTAGAATGGTTTATTGGTTAGCTCTTGCAACTAAATTTTACCTCTGTCTACCCCAATCCGGGGTTCAAATCCCGCCCATGGTTTATTGGTTAGCTCTTGCGAGTAAACTTTACCTCAGTCTTCCCCAATCCGGGGTTTCAAATCCCACCCATGGTTTATTGGTTAGCTCTTGCAAGTAAACTTTACCTCAGTCTTCCCCAATCCGGGGATAGAATCAAGCTCAGAACCTCTTATAAAGAGGTCCTTGTATATCAGGCGCACTAAGCAGCACGTCGTCTCATACTTTGTTCACAAAAGAAGTACTTATATTATCCTAGTTGAACTACTTGCATTGCATGTAGGAATAAAATAAACAATCACAACTTTCTCAGATATATGAACTAACTATATTATATTATTATTATTTTTGTTATTAATCTCTTGTAAAATGAACTTATGAATGATGAATAATTGACAAAACTATTGTACTATCACTCTAACAATGATTTACTTTTTAGGTATTAAATGAAAATAAGTAATACCATAACAAATGTCTTTGTTATAGTGAACACCATAATCTTAATAAGTTGTATGTTTTCTTGTACGAAAACCATATTATGTGCATTTAATAGGAAAATAAATAAATCATTTTAATAACAAAAAAGGTTGACATATAAATGAGATCCAATAAAAAAAAGAGACAATGAATTAGATTTCATTATCTCCTTGCAACTGTAGTCTTCTTTTAGCCTTTGGTTGTTCTGGAATATCAGATATGTTTGTCACCACGTATTTCCAAAAGTATTTATAGTGGCATGCACTTTGAAAATATGTTGTGTTCAGGATCTTCTGTATTGCGTGTTGAACACAATGTATTGTGTGTTGAACAAGATCTACAATATTTGTCTATAAGGATTCATAAATTTCAAATGTAAGTATTATGAAATATATTATTTATGATGAAAAAAAAACTAAGAATTATATATATGATGTAATAAGCTATGTAGTGCATATCAGCCAACAAAATTTAAAAGTACACCTTAGTTATATAGTAATTTTCACCAATATGTCCAAGTGGGGTGATTCAAAACTCTCTCTCTTTCTCTCTCTCTCTCCCTTTCTCTCTAAGGGTGCATTTGTTTTTCTAAAATATTTCTTTCAGAAAGAAATATTTCTAATTTTTCAAAAATATATATTATAGGAAAATTTTCGTATAGAACCCTAATTCCTCATATTATTTCATGGTAGATCTTCTTTCTTTTTTTCTTTCAAACAGCATAAGGAAATCCTAAGGATTTCACCGTACCCCCTGATCTTTTATCTCCCTCTTTTATTAAATTTTAACTATAAAAGTTCGGCCCAACAAATCTTTTTATATCATTTCATCCCAAAAACGTTTTTAACCCTCTTTTTCCCTTCCACGCATTAAAAATGTTTTTGGGTTGAAATGGTATAAAAAGATTTGTTGGGGCTAATTTTTATTATCAAAAGTCGATAAAAGTGGGAGATAAGATATGAGGGGTATGGTGAAATCCTCAAGGATTTCTTTATGATCTAAATATTATTATATTATTATATAATAATATAATATTTATATAGTATATTACAAATAGTATATTTATGATATTAAATATATTATATATAATAATATATTATTATTATATCTTGTATACATTTATTATATTATATATAATATACACATCTTATATTATATTATAATGAATCTTATGCTTTTTGTTATATATAATACAAATATATGTTAATAAAATATATAAGATACATTTTATTATATATTATATATTATTTAGGGAAAATATCATGCAAACCTCTAATTTTTCATCTTATTTCACGTTAGACCCTCCTTCTATTTTTCTTTCAATCGGTATAAAAAACCCTCGAGTATTTCACCCTACCCCCTCATCTCTTATCTCCCACGTTTATTCACTTTTGGCCGCAAAAACTAACCCCAACAAATTGTTTTATTGCATCTCAATCCAAAAGTCTTTTTTACCCTATTTTGTATTTTTTAAAAAAGCTTTTGGATTGAGATGAGATAAAACAATTTGTTGAGGCTAGTTTTTCTCTCAAAAGTGAATAAACGTGGGAGAGAAGACATGAGGGGTACATGAAAATATTTGGAGGTTTTTTTATGCCGCTTGAAAGAAAAATAGGAGGGTCTACCGTGATATACGATGGGGAATTAGGGGCCCGTACGAAATTTTACCTATTATTTATTTATATTTATATTGTTAATATATATTATTATAAAAAAAATAAAAAAAAATAAAAAAATAAAAAATAAAAAACCACAAAAGGAAAGTTCATGAAAATAGATCCTACCATTTTTATATGTACCTTGGCAAAAATTTTGGAAGAAGGGTTCACCATAAATCAGTATATTCATCTTAAATAACATTAATAGTTTCCCATAATAATACTATATAAGCCGATGTCCATGAAGTTTCAGCTTTGAAACATAAAGTGACATGAGGCCCAAATATATAAAGCCGATGCCCAAAATAACTAGATAGGTATTTCAATTTATCCATGAAAAAACTCCTAAGATTCTCTTATCCAAAATTTCACTACCAAAAACCAGAAGAATAACATGAAGAGCATGCAATAACCATCAAAAGTCTTTTTTTTTTTTTTTGACAAATGTTAATAATCTTATTAATGCTGTTGGAACGTAATTGCATTATCAGAGATAACAAGAGAAGATAAAGAGGCTTCCCCTTTGGCCAGACAATCCGCAACCGAGTTTGCTTCTCGGTAAACATGATTGAATGAGACCGTAATGGTAGAACACATGTCCATGATGCGTAGCCAGTGTCACGGCGCCGCCCCCGACCCCAATTCCATATTCGATGGAGGATGACTAGGTGCAGGTCCGTGATCTCGATGTATCGTATGTCACTCAGGTCAGAGTGAACTCAACACTTTAATAATGCGGTAAATAGAGCAAACCATGGAAAAGAACTAAAACAGTCATCCAATAGGCAGAAGAACATAGACAATCCCATACAACAAAATCAACAATATAAAATTTCTTCCAAAATATTACACTTCAGTAGGGACATCTAGCAGAAAATTACACATATCCACAATGAAAAAAAACTCAGGGCTAAACTGCCCAAGACAAACAAGATCTAAGCACCTTCTTTAAAAATCTAGCTTCAACTCCCAGCCGCAAAACACGAACTCCAGGCCCCTGAACCTGCCGCTATCAATTTACAAGGAGGGGAGAAATAGTGGAATGGGTAAAGCTCAGTAAGTAGATCTAGGTATTATCCATAAATAATAATCCATTATAGTATAAAAAAGTCAAATAAATTGGGAAGCTCATTAGTGTATCAATCACATGCATCATTTCAGATATCAAAATTCTTATTCGATCAATACAATAACTATCATTCACATTCACAGTGCAAATAACAAATGTCATAAGAAGTAACAGTCTAGAAAACCATTCGTTAATGAACACCATCATGATACATGACAATCATGCACTTCCCATTAACATTCATTCATCTATAACCGAATACAATTCGTAGTATACGTTCTTGTCTTAACAGAGCATACTCTTGCTTTATCATAGGGCACATTTTCATTTCACAGTAAACAGATGGTCAGGTCATGCAATACGCCCAAAGCATACCCCTCACTAGCATCAATCACATAGATAGGCTCTACAATACTCTCAAAGCAAGCACCCACTCATATAAATCTTGGTCATGCAATACGCACAAAGCATGCACCTCATTGACATCAATCACACTGGTAGGCCCTGCAATACTATCAAAGCAGGCACCCACCCCTTCTAACATCAATGTTTGGTTGTGCGATACACCCAAAGCACGTCAAAGAATGCTCATAGTATCCATCATTTCAGTCGCACTACCAATGGGTGAGCCATTGCGTAGCGCTCAATATTACAGTCTCATAAAAGAACAATACCCACTACCAATGGGTGCCCCATTGCCTAGTGGTCATTATCACAGTATTTCAACAGAGCAGTCAAGCATCAATTTTCTCGTACCTAGTCAGTACCTTATGACAGGCAATTCCAACCTCATTATGCAAGATTTGAGTCTTGTTCACAAATATACGACTGTCATGAAGCACTATGACACTTAATAGGACTATCAAGTGATAGTTACACTTATAAATTAACATTTATGATACTTGTCACATTACTAATACAACATTTATCACGTAACACTTATTACTGAGCTATCACATGGCATTTGTACTCATCGGTTATCACTTATTACAGGGTCACGTAGCATTATTCACATAACGTCATGACCCTTAACATGTTGCATTCCTCATATGAAATTATCACATAACATTTATGTTTAGTGATTAGCACTTGTAACACTTGTCACTCAAGTCGATCAGTGAACAATTCATTTAAAAGAGTGTACATTCACCACCAGGGTATTTTCATGGCAAAGAGGCATCATTACCAAACCGTAGTGGGTTCCAGTGTAGTTTCAAAATTAATTTTGAAATAGACTTACTCATTATTTATATAAAATTGATTTTAACACAATTGGGTAGGGTTTTAGCATAAAAATTTTATTTCTCAAGACGGGCACAAAGCTGATAATCATGGTTAAGAGTGACAGTGAAGTAACCCTCTTTTCTGGGGCATAACTCCTAATTTAGGAAAAATTTCAAAATGATTTAGACATGCAATTTCAAGTTTAAACATGAATCTTTAAAATGACGGTAATTTGAAGATGTTTGGACGACATTTGATGGGTCTAAAGCTCAATACAAAGTGATTAACAGTTGCTGGAATTTGCTGCAACTTTGAAGAGTGATATGCTCACCCATTTCAGGCATAACTCTCAGCCTATAAGGAATTTAACAACGAGTTCAGCATGTAACTTTTAGTACACACATAGGTCTTTCAAATAGCAGTGGTTTGAGAGCATTTGGACTCCGTTTGGTTAGTCAAAACTTGTGACAACAGAGGTAACAGTTGTAAAAACCAGCAAAATATGCTAACAATGACATACATCCATGATTTAAAGCATAGATCATCATTTAAAAAGATTTTGGACAAGGTTAAAACATAAACATTATAGTAGACACATGCATTCATCAAATCACGGTGATTTGAGAGCATTTAGATGTCGTTTGATAGGTCAAAAGTTTGGTACAAAAAGAGTGACATCCCAAGAGTTTTGTGCAATCTATTAACAGTGACATATAAGCACAAAATGAAATACATCTTCCAAACTATCAAGAATCTCCACTGGACATCAACATCAAACTTAAAGTAGACTCAGAGATATTTCCAATGGTGGTAATTTGAGGTAATTTTAAGATCATTTGCTAGGTCACAGAGAGTCATAAATACCTCAATTCTCCTTGGAAATCCATAGTCCAACCATAACATACTTTAAGGATCAAAGCATAACTTCTAGATTACACAAAATAACCACATGAAACTGGTTCTAGCTTAAATTAGACTCACAAGAGCATCAACCCACAAATTTTTAGTTTCAATAGAAATTACAACAGTGCATAGCATAACTTATAAACAAGACCCTCTTCTTGGAAAACAGAACACAAAACATGCCAATCCTATTCATTCACACAATTTCTATACATACTCAAAACCTAACTCATGCTTAATTCAATACTTTAATCATGCCTAAATCTAGGCTTAAATCTCATACTTTCATGCTTAAGAAACATGCTCCATACTATGGATACATAATAGCATGATTTACTTACCTTGTGTGCTCAAATGGTGACCAAAACCTACACACAGCTCACTCTTCAAGCTTCTCCCACAAGGCTCAAAGGGGCTAGAATTGTTAAGTGTTTATGTGAGAGAAGGCAAATTTCTGTGTAGGGTGTGAAAGGTAACATTTATAAGCAAATAGGGGAAGGCTGGGGGAAAGTGGCAAGCAAGGGTGCCCAAGTGTCAAAGAATGGCTTACAAGTGGCTTGTTGTAGGGAATCAAGTGGCAATCATGCAAGGCACAACATAAAAAGGTTCCCCCTGGCATTCACACACGACGTTACACAATACACACACGGTGATACCCCAATTCCTGCACAACATTACACCCGTGGCGTTGATCAACTACACGCGCGGCGATAGCCTTTACGCATGCGGTGTTAGTCTTTCCTCTTACGCGCACAACGTTGGTCTCTTACACACGCGGCGCTGCTACCTGCACTTCACAGCCAGCGTTACCACCTCACTTCACAGCCGGCGTTACCTCACACTCCTTGCCGAGCGTGTCCTTTTCTTTTCTTATACTCAGAAAAATTTTGGGTTGTTACCGACAGAGAGATCTAAGTTTCCATGGAATAAGTTGTTCCTTATTACACCACTTAACCACATTGAGAATCCTCCTCTATCCAGCATGAGAGGCCATAGTTTCTCTCTCGAAAAATCTTCAAACCTTGATAGAGTGGATGAAATTCAGTGACGTTTGTCGTTGCATGCCCTATCGGCTCAGCATACGAAAAGAGGGTATTACCATCACAGTCTCTCAAAATCCCACCAATGCCAGCAAATCTTGGATTACCAATAGAACTTCCATCAAATTGAGTTTCAACTTACCCACAGGAGGTGCTGTCCACAGGCTTTTAGGTCTAGACTTAATGGCACCCAACTGAAAAAGACTGTTGAGGTTAGCAAAAACAATAATCTTGGTCGCACCCCATCCCACCTTTGAGATAGAAAGCCATGACCAGATCGAACACTTAATAAAATGAATCAGACCATCCAAAGGTAGAGAAACTCTTTCGAAAGTTTCCCTATTCCTCTCTTTCCAAACCTCGCAAAGAAACCCCTTTAGCAATTTCCACAAAGGCTTACCAATCTCTGGCAGGTGAGGTAATGAGAGTTGAGTAACAATACCCTCCACCGTCATAGAGAGAGCCAAACTAATATTGACCACCCCAAATAACCAATACCAAATTTGGATTGTAAAAGGGCAATGTATGAAAAGATGTGCGCCAGATTTACCATCAGTTTTACAAAGCAAATAAACATTTGATAGAATCTTACCCCTTTTGATCAGATTGTCAATAGTTAAGACCTTATTCATAGTAGCCAGCCAAATAAAGACTTGCACTTTATGGGGTATAGGCCATTTCCAGATTTGAGCAATCTGAGGGCGAGACCACCTCCACCAATCATTAAAAAGAAGATTGTAGTAAGATTTGACTGTGAATAAACCATCACTCTCAATCTCTCATACCATTTGGTCCTCCGCATACGCAGAAATATAGGGTGCTTCAAGTAATTCCATTAATGTAAACCATTAGGCAAAGAGTGTGTCATTTAGTCTCGCATAGGGCAATAAGATATTCCACGATAAAGAATCACCTCTTCTCTCAACCACCTCACAAACCTTGATGTTGGGTCTTGAGTTAACCTGAAATTAATCTGGGAAGAGAGACTTAAGAGGATACTCCCCCGCCCACTTATGAGGCCAAAAGGATATTTGGTTGCCACACCCTACAGACCATCTAAAATAACCAACAATTATTGGTCTGCATAATACTATATTTCTCCACATTGGGGAAGTAGTGCCCCCTCTACCATCCCCAAGCCAAACTCCCGACTTGCCCAACCCATACTTAGCCAAAAGGACTTGGAACCACAACTGTTCTTTCAAATAGAGACTCCTCCACCACCATTTAACTAGTATAATACTTCTAATGCCCAGACCCCCTTCCTTCTTCTGTGTACACACCCTCTCCCATCTAAGAAGATGGAATTTCCTCTGATCGCTAGTGGAGCCCTAAAGGAAGTCCCTGATCATCTTCTCAATCTTATTGGCGACCGAGGCAGAATAACTGTCAAAATTCTTAACATAAACTTAACTCAACTTCTCACTCCAAATAACCAAAACATTGATTAAAAAAACTAAAAATTCATAACTTCCCTAATTGAAAAAAAAAAAAAAAAAAAGCTTAAACTACCCCAAATTTTTTATTTTTAAAAAATTAAATTTTAAATAATTATGGTTTTTGATTTTTAAAAAACTAAAAATGTTATAATTTTGATTTTTCAAAAACTGAATTGATTTATTTTTCTGTTTTTTGAAAAACCGAAACTTTTCTCTCGCAACTGTTTCTCTATGTTCGTTTGGTCGTAAGCATAGTCTCCCCGCGCTACGTACACTTTCTGCTTTGGTAATTGAGGGAAGAAATTTTACTATTAAGGATATCTTTGGTATTGCCCTTCCCCTTCATTTTTTTCAATCGAAATCAAAAACTCACAAAACTTGGCTCTCTCATCCCCTACAAACCCTAATTCTTTGTTAATGGCGCTTTCAACTGCCATTAAATGGTAACTCTTCAACAATGGAGTGTGTTTCTCGCTCTTCCTCTCCCGATTGCTTTCCAATTACATCTGCTCAATTACACTCATCGAGCTCAGAACTCTCTCGTACATCACCGAAAAATATTTTCCGGCTGATCATCACTAGATTCCGGACATAAGAGGCGTGAATTTGGATGTGAGAATTCTTGTTTGCTGACCTAACTCTAGGTTAATATCGGTTTTAGTTTTCGTTATTACCAAAATATTGAATATTTTCCATTATTATTGATATGTCCGTTTTTTGGATTTCATAAGTTTTTGTTTTTTTAAAAAAAGATGAAACTACACATTTTTCAGTTTTTCAAAAACCGAAATCATGCCAATTTACGTTTTCAAAAACCGAATATTTTAAACTTTTGGTTCTTCAATAACCGAAAAAAAATTTCTCGAGGATTTTTTTTCTCTCTTGTATTTTTTAAAATAGATGAAACTATCTATTTTCAATTTTTTAAAGATCAAAATCCATGCCAATTTCAGTTTTCAAATACAAAAATTTTAAATTTTGGGTGAAATCGTTTTTCACTCTCTCTATATTACACGAGGATTTTTTTTTTTCCTCTCTCTCTCTTGTGGGTCTCCTTTGCTTTTTGCTACATTATCTCTGCTCGCCATTCCTGCAATTGGAGAGTTTGTAGCAGGCGATCAAGACTCTTATCGGTATTTGATTGAAAGCATTGCCAATTCCCCTCTAGGTAATATTTTAACGACGAGGTTTGTCCCTCTACACCAGCTAACCAGAGATTTTAGCAACTTCGAAAGTTCGATTTCTACTTTTTTTGTTTTGTGATATCAAAGATAACCATAGATTTTAGTAACTTTGAAAGTTCGATTCCCATTTTATTTTTGTGATATCAAAGATCTGACGTCTATAGCTTTAAAACTTAAGAAAATTTAATATAGAACCCTAATTTTTTATATTATTTAATGGTAGACCATCTTTCTGTTTTTTTTCAAGTGGCATAAGAAAATCTCCAAGGATTTCACGGTACACCTTATCTCATTTGTTACTATAAAAATTAGCTCCAACAAATCTTTTTATACCATTTTCATCTCAAAAATATTTTTAACCATCTTTTTCCCTTTCCACCAATAATTAAAGTTTTTGGGTTAAAATGGTATAAAAATATTTATTGGGGTTAATTTTTATGATCAAAGTCAAGAAACAAGGAGATGAGAAATGAGGGGGTACGGTAAAATCTTTAGGGGTTTTTTTATGCTGCTTGAAAGAAAACGAGAAAAAGGGTCTACCATAAAATAATACGAGGAATTAGAGTTCTATACAAAATTATCCCTTAAAACTGTCCCTAAATTATACAATGTCTCAGATAATTAGAAATTTTTGTAATTTTGGAAGTTCACCACTTCATCTATTATTTGTGCAGTTTAAATGATCAACCAACAAGAGATCTCTGCAACTTTAGAAGCTTCATCTTTGATGCATTCTTTCTAAAATTTTCATCATAGAATTTTCATCATAGAATGAGAGACCTACCAAATGCATGACCTCCCCAATTTCATGTACTCTTTCCCCTTCAATTTCCATGGCCAGCAAACCAGAGTTTTCCATCACCAAAAAAAGAAAAAAAAGGTTCATCATTCCTAATACATTATTAAAAGTTTTTGGGGTCAAGTGTGAAATCCGTGGATCCCTTTTTATATGTCTATTTACCTCAATCTTTTGTTATTCAGTTAAAATTATTCATAATTTTGTCTGACTTTTTACTTAATATTTTTTTTTATTTTTAAACCTAGGGATATTCATGACTTAGATATTTAGTACATCCTTTCATCTTTTATGGTTACGTGCATTCTTTTGCATAAGTTGTGCTTCAATTTATCTACTAGACTATTGGGGCCAAGGTAAAATCTGTAAATCTTCTATAACTTGTTAATTTTCCAATTCATTTTTTTTGTTTTATTTGAAATTATTTGTTGTTTGTTTAATCTTTTAGTTGACATTCTCTTTTAAATTTGTAAGCCAAAAAGATGCATTTTTCTACAAATTCCATGACCAAAAGTACCAAAGAATGGGTGGGGCTAGCAGCGGCAGAGAAAAAGAAGGGGTAGCATGGCAGGGAGGAAAGGGCGCTTGTGTAGGGGGTGGAGCTAGTGCTGTTACTTCTGGTTCAAGGGTAGAATGATAGGAAATTACGCTTGTGTAGGGGGTGGAGCTTGCGCTGTTGCTTTTGGCTCAAGGGTAGAATGATCTATTTTTGTGTATTTTCTCTCTCTCTACTCTGGTTTTTTTTTTTTTACCTTCTTCTCTGTGGGTAATGATAGGAGGAAGAGGGATTGTTGATAAAGAGATAGGGGGTTGAGCAATAGGGATAAATAATCTTCTCTTTGGTCCAAGAGTCTAATAATGGTGTAGAAGGAGAGATGGAACTTGTGGTTTTGAATCTTCCTTGTTCTCATTCGAAATCCCCATGTAATGTAGAGAGAGAGAGTGATAGAGAGAGAATATGCAGAGGACGAGAAAAAAATTGATTCTTCAAAAACCGAAATTGACATGATTTAGGTTTTTGAAAAATCGAAAAATGGGTTGTTTCATCTTTTTTGAAAAAAAGTGTTATGAAGTTAAAAAAACGAACCTATCAGTAATAACCAAAAGTGTTCAGTATTTTGATAATAACGGAAACTAAAATGGATATTTACGTAATTTTTCCTTTTATTTACTTGTGTGGATGAATTATTAGTTTGTATTTTTTCCATCCGTATAAATTCATTTATTAGTTGTTATGCCTTGTTCTCATTATTTTTATTTATTTTATTTTTAGTTTTTGCCATGAATACAAGGAATTTGAAAATTGTTCTTGAATAACTTGGCCGAGTCCACAAACAGAAAAATTCGGTTTTTGAAGAACAGAAAATGAGAGGTTTCATCTTTTTAAAAAATTTGTTATGAAGTTAAAAATCGGACATATGAGTAATAACATACAGTTTTAGCCATTTTCGTAATAATAGAAAATAAAACACATATTGACATAATTTTCCTTTGATTTTAAGACACATGTGAGATGTAGATTGAGCTCTCTCTCTCCCCCCCTTTCTTTCTCTTCTCCTTTCTCTCTCTTATACATATCCTCTCTCCCCACAAAATCTCTCATTCTCTCTCTTGTGCATATTCTGTCAAATATATCTTATTAAAATCTTGATTTCTTAAAATCTCTCATTATCTTTCTCTTTTATGTGCATATTCTCTCTTGCAAGTACTCTCTCTCCTCAAAATCCCTCTTAAAATCTCTCATTATGCGTCTCTTTTGTGCATATTTTCTCAAATCCTAATAAAATGTTGATTTCCTAAAATATTGTCTTGGAAGATTATCTCTTATACACTTCCTAAAGTAGATAATCTTCACACATAAAATATTAGAAAAAGATAGAGATCATCTTTTTTCTACTCTTCACATACAAATTTTAGGAAAGCGTTAGATAAAAAAAAATTCTCCTATTTTCCAATAAAATATGAAAATAATCTCTTCCTAAAATCTCTACTTTCTCTATCTCTTCTTAAAATCTCTACTCAGCACAAAATTTTAATCTCTCTCTTTCCCTACAATCTTTATAACATTACGATTTTTTTTATTTTGACGACACTTGTCTACCTCCTTATTCTTACTTAATAATGTAGTAGAGATAATCACCATTTTTCTTCACTTTTTCTTTCTAAAAAAGGAGATGGACTCAGGGGAGTTACTCGCATTCGCCCTACTTTTTTTAACATTCGCATGGTATCAAACTCAAAATTGTTCCCACCCTTTCATTACAAACCATACATGAGAGAAAGATATTCAAATTTGAGCGGCAAGATTGCATTATATTTTTAGGGGACAGAATCAATTGTAGGCTTAGATGGTTTTGAGAATTACTGGGGGTAGCATGGTGGTGCATTAGTGTCAGCAAGGGCCAAGGATAAGGATGGAGCTCCCAAATAGAGAGAGAGAAACTGATTCCTCTCGTTAGGGAGCAACACTCGCACCTCACCCACCCATTTACGTCCTTGCTTTCCTCTGCTGTATTCTTCTATCTTTTTGCGCTCACTCACTTCAATGAAGATATCGCATGTTTGCCAACTGTTGCCTCACTTCTCTCTCTAACATGTCCATTAGAGAGAGAGAGAGAAAGTGGGTATTCACGCCCTGTTAATGCTTGCTAAATTTGTAGCAAGCCTTTCCTTTATTGGCTCTGCTGTCATGTGTGTACACCAATGCAAATTTCGTTTAACCAATGGAGCCTCCTAAAAAGCCTGTCCAAAGAGGAAAGAAAGGAGCATAGGGAGATTTGTACACGTTTCAGTCATTGATAATAAATAGTCTAAGGAAGAGGCCGCATAAATAGAGGCACCACCCCCATCAAGTAAAACATCCCACAACCCTGCCCAAGTCTCTCACTCACTCTCTGTTTTTTTCTGTATCTTTTCATCCATTAGTGCTTTCCCCCTCCCTCTCCCCTTCCAAAGAATGGCATCTTCTTCCAGAAACCACCCCTCTTCTTCCAATGGAGTACCCTCATCACAATGGCACCATGTGAATGTTATTCCCCGTACCTTGGTCTTTTCGCCTACTCTTTCTATTCCTCCTCATCCTTCTACTACGGTGGCTACTGTAACTACCACTGCCCCTGCCCCTGCTTCACCACAAGTCCCGAACCCTGTCGCTCCACGTAGAAGTGGGTGTGGAGCTAAAAGGTATTTGTGTACAATGTGTGGGAAGAGGTACGTAAGCTCCCAAGCCTTGGGAGCTCACCAAAATTCTCATAGAATAGAGCAAATAATCTTAAAACGAGCTCAGAGGAACTATCGTATTGCCCTTGAAAATGATGTTAAAGAAGCATTCTTGGATGCAAAAATTGTCAATCCCTTGCCACCTCATTCTGCAAATGAACAACTATCCCCCTCCTCGTCCTCCTCCTCCTCACAGATGCCTGCTCCTCTTCCGCCGCATCCCCAAAGGACTCTATCCCTCCTTCCCCCGCCACAGAGGCATGTGCCTCACTTTAGTGGCTACGGACAAGCTATCCCCTCCCATTTCGGCCCACATGCCTTCTTGGTCTCGGGGGCAGGTGAGATCAACAGTCTCAGAGGTCAGCAACCCATTAGTGAGCACCAGCCAGTGCATGAGGGATTATCAAGCAAAGTGCCAAACTTAGAGCTTAGCCTTGGTTTGAGCACAGACACCGGCAATAACGAGTTGGACCTCACATTGCACTTGTGAAGGGAAGGGATGGATGGACATTCAAATATATGGTCTTTCTTTCTTTTTTTCTGTGATCCAGGAAGATGGGTACTTTAGAGATCTAGTTCCTATAAACTTATGTTAAGTCTAGTAGCTTGTCTAGTTCCGATAAACTTATGTTAAGTCTAGTAGCTTGTCTAGTTCCTATAAACTTATGTTAAGTCTAGTAGCTTGTCTAGTTCCTATAAACTTATGTTAAGTCTAGTAGCTTGTCTAGTTCCTATAAACTTATGTTAAGTCTAGTAGCTTGGTGGTTAGTAGTTTTATGTCAAGCTCTCAGTTTCCATTTCTAGTGTACTCCTGTTATGCAAAGAAGAGACACCAAAGAAGTATCCAGGATTTCCTGGACTATATATCCCGTAGGATTTTGGAACCTGTGTTGTGACCTCTTACAGAGCCTTATGACAGAGATTGTGCTTGGAGTGAGGTCAGAAGAGAATGTCGTTGCCCGAATGTTGTACTCTTTTATGATTGGCATGTTTGAATGAGTTTTTCTTCTATGTCCTCTGTCATTCTATTCTGTCAGATAGAGTACTTCCGATTAGCCACTTTTGTGATTGGCATGTTTGAATGAGTTTTTTCTTCTATGTCCTCTGTCATTCGTTTATGTCGGATTGAGTACTTTCGATTAGCCACTTTTGCATCGTTACGTAACAATGTTTGTTGCATCGGTCGACAACCTCTTTCTAATTATAGCTATATCTCCTGATTAAATACCCTTGATATCGTCAGGCAACGATCAAGAAGTTAATGATAAGAGAACATGCCTAGGCTTCACTGAAATATGTAGTGAAGAATTAATTGCCAATAACACATAGGAAACACATGTTACTACTGAAAGCTGGAGAAACCAGGAAGATGAATTTTCACCGAACACTACCAGTAAATCGCATATAGCAATATGCTCTCAACATCATGGTTTCCACTAAAAGATATGATTATCAGGATCTTAGTCAAAGAATATAATCCTTGCGAAAAGCATTGCAGCCAAAGAATGGAATATCCACTTGGTATTGTTATTAAAGCAGAGACTGCTGCCGATCTGGTGGTCATCACCTAAAAGAACAACAGAAGATCTCGGTAACTACCAGGAAAGAAAGAAAAAGTTGGGATCTAGGTTTTCACTAAAGGCTGCCAGTGAATCACATCCAATTGTTGGTTTCATTATCAGGATCCTGATCAGGAGTTTGTAGTTTCCAAAAAAGCATAGAAGTTGATTATCCATCGTGCACTTTAAGCAAAGTGTTTGAAACCGCTAGTTTGGTAATCAATATCCTAATAGAGACACTCAAGAATTAAATAGCAATGGAAGCCATAGGTTAATTCTCAATAAGCACTACTAGTTCCAAATTGCATATGCTCGTCAATCTGTAGTCACGATCTAAAAAATTGTTGTTTGAATCTTAATCATCAGAAATGCAATTGGATGCATTCATCTGCATGGAAGCTTGACTAGCAGGCTCCGTCGATTTCTGCCGGCACTTTTGCTCACTTATCTTCGGATTCCAAATGCTTATTTTCTCATCATTAAGGAAAATTATAACGGACAAATTGAAACCTTTTATTACCTCATTCTTCATTGAAGCAACTAAACTGACAAACACATTGGACTTTCTTTTAACCAATTAATCTCTGTTTTTTGGGAATTTCTCAAACTTTCTATTTCTTTGTTCTTTCTCAGGGACATCATTATTTGTTGTCATTTTATGGACTCTTCTCTTTTTGAGGAAAGAAATTATGTGAGCTTCAAATCCATGCTTCCATGATATCAATTCCTTTTATTTATAGGATTTCCAGGGTTCACCTCTTTCTCCCTAATATTCCAACTTCACCTTAATAAACTTCACTTTATTTGAAGCGTTTTCTAAATCTATTCATATTATTCGAGGCTAAAATAATCCCAAATGAACTGTACGAATGCAATAATTTTCTGGATAGTTTTTTTCAACAAACTTTTTCTTCCAATTAGTTTCTTTAATGTTTCAAATACTCTTTATGAATTTTCTATTTTTAATCCACCCCCCCCCCCCCCCCCCCCCCCCTCCACCCACCCTGCATCCTTTATTTTCTCTCTATTTTTTCTGAAGTTTTTAAGCTCTAGAAAGATTGCAATTCTTAATAATTACAATAAGATCTAGAACAGTAAAAGTTCCTTCATGAGTCAAAATTACAATAGAATTGTTGCCATACTTGGTAAAGAAAATGACTATGAATGAAGTCCTCTTAAGTTATATTCGGAGTTAGTTTAGGATAACTGCGTTAAAGTAAACACGTCTGAAACAAAGCACATAAAATGCTTTCGAATAAGAAAGCACTGTAAAGTATGCTGCCTTGGTGACAGTGAAAATCCATTTACACAATACATCCTTAAATTTGATTATTTACATTTTTGGTTCCTTTAGTAGGTTAACTGGGATTCAATTCTTGGGCTTTTGTTGCGAATTTGATGACCTGACCAACAAAACGAAGGGAGCAAACCCTCCACTCTAATGTCTTAGGCTTAGGGCATGAGCTTGATTAGTTAGCCGTTAGAATCCTATATCTCAAGTTTGATTCCTATAGTTGAACTGTTACCGTGTCATGTACGCCATGATGGGTGCGGACTAGCACCCAACATGTTTACTTACACTTGCTGATTACATACAAACCAGCAGCATATACATTATTATTTAAGATAAGTTCAACTCAATCACACCTCAAATAAAGGCCAAGGAAATACTTTTGCATGCCCCAACACTTCTATAACATTCCACAGTAAAGTAGGGACTAGAATTACAGTACAAAGTGTACCATTCAATGCAACTATGATAAATTACTTGGAAAATGATCATAACATCAATACATGGACATAATTGCAATCTCAAAAATATAAAATCAAATACAAAACGACTTGAAAACCATAGAAAGCCAACAATTAGCTCAATGGGACTTCACATACCCCACTGTTGGATCACATCGATGAATAGTGCAGGGACCAATACCCATGCTTAACTAAGTGGGAAGGTCCAAAATGACACCCTAACCAAGCATCCAATACAGTGTAATGGGCTGCAAAAACTGAGGTCCACATGGTTGTAATTCCTTGCTTTGGGTGTGCCTCTAAGTGGGAGAAATGGTTGCTTAATCAACTCAATTAAATGTGCAATCTTAATACATAATCAACTGTGCAATCTGAGTACATATTAAGGCACATATTAAGCATCAAGGTAGTGGTATCAGAGCCCGATTTGGGGTAGTCAGTATGGCGGTAAAAGTTTCGAATGCAAAATTCAAAGTAGAGAAATTTGATGGCAAAAATAATTTTGAAATTTGGCAAATCAATGTTCGGACAACAAGGTCTGCATAAAGCTCTGAAAGGAAAGTCGAAGAAAGTAGAATCTATGTCTGATGAGGACTGGGAAGAAAGTAGAATCCATGTCTGATAGGGCTATGAGCACTATTCGATTGTGCTTATCATGTGATGTGCTATTTAATATCATCAATGAGGATTAGACATCAAGTCTTTGGTCGAAGCTTAAGAATTTATATATGACGAAGTCCCTCACAAATCTACTGTTTTGAAGCAAAATATGTACACCCTGCAGATGAATGAATGTACACATATCCATGAATACCTGCATTATTTTAATAAAATTATTTGTGAATTATTGAATATTGGTGTTAACATGGATGATAAGGATAAGGCTATAATTTTGTTATCTTCACTCCCTCATTCATATGAGCATCTAGTCACAACATTGCTTTATGGAAAAGATACCATAGAGATGTTGGATGTGACTTCGACTCTTATCTCTAATGTGATATGTTGAGAGAAGTAAAAAGCGACATGAAAAACAGGGCTGGTCCATATCCAAATCTAGATCAAGAAAAAGTAATATTTATTGCAATTACTACAAAGAAAAATGACATGTTAAGAATGATTGTTGGAAACTCAAAGAGAAAGAAAGATAAGCTTTTGAAGCAGCCAATATAGTTGATGGAATCTTGGTAAGTGGAACAAATAATGCGTTGTTGGTCTCAACAAATTGTGACAACTCTAAAGACTCGTGGGTTCTTGATTCAAGATGTTCTTATCATATGTGCCCTCATCGGGATTGGTTCACCACATATAAGAGCATTAATGGGGAATGATGCAACTTGCAAGACCATTGGTGTTGGGACACTTATTATCAAGATGTACGATAGAGTTGTCAGAACCTTGACTGATATTAGACACGTTTCAGATTTGAAGAAGAATCTTATTTCTCTAGGTACCTTAGACTCCGATGGCTACAAATTTGTTAGAGAAGGTGGAGTTCTAAAGATTCTTAATGGCGCTCTAGTTATGATGAAAGGCAAGAAGATCTTATATGTGATGCTTGGGAATACTATCACAGATGGAGAAGCAATTTTCCTATCTGATGATGGTGATTTTGACTTGACTTAGTTGTTATATATGCGATTGGGTCACATGGGTGAGAGATGTTTAGCGAAACTTAGCAAACGCCAATCAATCAATGGTGTGAAGAAGTGCAAGTTAGACTTTTATGAGCATTGTGTTTATGGTAAGCAGTGTAGGGTGCAGTTTTGTACTTCAGAATATACTACAAATTCTTGACTATATTCATTTAGATGTTTGGGGCCCTACATCGGTTGTCTCAAAAGGTAGATCTCTATACTTTGTTTCCTTCATAGATGATTTCTCTAAGAAGGTATGAATTTAAGAATTGAAGAAAAATAATGATGTATTTAACACATTCAAGCAGTGGAAAGCTATGATCGAAAGACAGATTGGAAAGAAGGTCAAGTGCTTAAGGACTGATAATGGTGGAGAATACACTCCAGTGGAGTTTGTGAATTTTTACAAAAATGAAGGAATTGTTTGTCACTTCACCACTCCGAAGATTGAACAACAAAATGGAGTTGTTGAACGCATGAACAAGACACTTCTAGAGAAAGCTTGCAGCATGTTGAGTAATGCTGGTTTATCAAAGGACTTTTGAGTAGAGGCGATCAATATAGTATGTTACCTCGTCAACATGTCACCATCTACAACAATTGACTACAAAACACCACAAGAGGTATGGTCCGGTAAACCTGTTACTTATTATCATTTACAAATAGTTGGTTGTCTTGCTTATGTTCATGTGAAGGATGATAAGTTGAGTCCAGGTCAAATAAGTGTATTTTTCTTGGTTATGCGAATGGGGTTAAGGGCTATAAAATATGGTGCCCAGATCCTAAGTCGTCTAAGTTTATTGTCAATTGTAATGTTAAGTTTGACGAGTCTGCAATGTTAAAGAATATTCAAAAGGGTGCATAAAAAGAAAATCATAACAGTAGTGATGCAGTTGAGGTGGAATAGACTACTACTCCAAATTATGCACTAGAAATTCCCTGCAAGAGAGTAGAGGAAGATATTGACCATGAGGAGGTCGTTGAGTCTACTCAACTTGAGGAAGAGTCTTAGTTTGGAAAGGGAAATAGAATAAAAAATCCAGCTATGCAGTACGATTTTGAAGAAATTGTGGCTTATGCATTAGCTGCCACAAGCCAAGAGCCATCAACTTTTAAGGAAGCTACACAGGATAGTGACAATAGCAAGTGGAGTGAAGTCATGGATGAAGAAATGGAATCTCTTCATAAGAATCATACTTGGGATCTAGTGAAGTTACCGAAAGACAAGAGAGCCATTGGTTGTAAAGGATTTATAACAAGAAAGATGGGTCATCTAAGACTAGCAGTGATCAATTTAAGGCATGTTTGGTTGCAAAAGGCTATGCGCAGAAAGAAGGTGTTGACTATAATGAGATTTTCTCTCCAGTTGTGAAACACACTTCTATTTGAGATTTACTAGCCATGGTTGATTTATTTGTTTTGGAGTTAGAGCAACTTGATGTCAAGACTGCATTCCTTCATGGAGAGTTAAAAGAACAGATTTATACGACTCAACCATAAGGGTTTATTATTAAAGGAAAGGAGGACTATGTCTGCATGTTGAAGAAGTCAATGTACAGCTTAAAGCAGTCTCTTAGGCAGTGGTACAAATGTTTTGATACATTCATGATTGGACATGGGTATGTCAGAAGTAAGTATGACAATTGTGTCTATTTTAATAGATTTATTGATGGTTCGTTCATCTATTTATTGCTTTATGTAGATGATATGCTTAATGTTGCGAATAATTCTTTAGAAATCATTGAATTGAAGACTCAGCTTGTTAGAGAATTTGAAATAAAATATTTACGTTCAACAAAGAAAATTTTGGGCATGGAGATACGTAGAGATCAAAAGTTAGGTAAATTGTGGCTATCTCAGAAAGAGTACATTGAGAAGGTCCTCGTTAGATTTGGGATGGAAAATTCAAAGCTCGTGGCAACTCCTCTTGCTGCACATTTCAGCATGTCAACAACATTATCTCCAAGTTCAGATGTTGAAAAAGAATACATGTCACGTATTCCCTATACGAGTGTAATTGGAAGCCTTATGTATGCAATAGTTTGCACTGTCCAGATATTTTTTATGCCGTTAGTGTTGTTAGCAAGTATATGGCTAATCCAGAAAAGGAGCATTGACATGGAGGTCAGATATGGGTACATTAGATGTGTGTCAGATATTTGATAGAGATAGCAAGTTTGGTGACAAGGTTATTGGTTATGTTGATGATGGCTTTGCAGGTGATTTGGACTGTAGAAGATTTACTATATGTGTTTACACTTGCAGGAGCTCCAATCAGTTGGAGATCGATGCTACAAACCGTTGTTGCCTTATTTATGCCTGAAGTATAATACATGGATGTTATTGAGGCAGTGAAAGAAGTCATTTGGCTTAGAGGGCTTGTAAGTGATTTGGACTCACGACATGATGGAATTGTTATTTATTGTGACAGTCATAGTGCAATACATTTGGCGAAGAAACAGGTATGTCGTGCAAGGATGAAACATATTGATGTTAGATACTATTTTATCCGTGAGATCATATCTGAAGATGATATCTTGTTACTAAATATTGCCACTAAGAAGAATGTTGCAGAAATGTTGACAAAGCCGGTTTCATTAAAGAAGTTCAAGCTATGCTTGAACTTGACTAATATGTTGCCAAAGTGAACGCCTTGTGAAGGCGCGTATGGAGAAGATGATCGATGGGATTCTCTTTTGGAATCCAAGTCAAGGTGGATATTTGTTGATGTGCCTTGCATTCCAAGCAAAGCCACGTGATATCTCTAGGTTTTCATATCTAGTGGAACCTTGATCCCAAAATTTAGGAAATAAATATTTTTTGGATATCTCTAAATTGCCAAGAGATAGGGGCATCACGTGACCTCTATTTGGATTTCATATTTTTGGATAGTTGCTATTATTGAGGAAAATTATCTTTTTGGGATAGTTATAGTTATGGATAAAGATAAACTTATGTACCCAAAAGTTATGGAAAAAGATAGAGCCCCAAGTACCACCTCTTTTAGGTGTTTTTGCTCTTTCTATATATTGCGTTATTTAGTGAGAAAAAGATCCAAAAATAAATAAAGGGAAACTTTTTGGGGTTTTTGTAGAGAGAGAAAATTGTAGAGAATAAGGCTTGGTAAGAGATTGAGTCTCTAGTTCTCTTAAGTACGTTTCCTTGTAATTTTTTTTTTCATTTAGTAAAAAACATCGATCGTCTTCGCCCTTAGATGTCACATTTGTGATGAACCATGTAAATTCTTGTGTTCTTTTTCTATTATTTATTCTTTGTTGTTTTTTTTTTTTTTTTGCTTGTTGCTTGTTTTTGTTGATTCTTTTTTCTCGTACTTTATTTGCCAAAAATCAACCTGGTGGGTTTAGGGCCTCCACGTACAACATAATGGGCTGCAACAAATGAGGTCTACGTGGTTGTAATTCCTTGCTTTGGGTGTGTCTCTAAGTGGAAGAAACAGTTTCTTAATCAACTCAAACAACTGTGCAATCTGAGTACATAGTAAGGCACATATTAAGCATCATGGTACTGCGACTTGCCTCGGCCAAGGTAATCACCCCTTGGTTGAGACGAGTTATTCAGGAGAGTCCAAGTACTCGCCCGAGTCCAGCTTGAGATAAATAATAAAAAGAAAAAATAAATAGTTATACATGTACATATTTTAGTTGGATTTTTTCTTACAAGACGATTGAAATGGCATCTTGATTAGCTTGTGGAGCCCAGATAAACACGGAGGAGGGGTTGAGGTCCCATGAGACCATTATTTTTAAACCTCTTGAAAAAGCATGTAATATATTTATAACTAATACCTATTTTTAAAACCTCTTGAATCATATCAAGCTCTATTTTTTTGACCACTTAAGAAACAATGTACTTTATGTTCTTAAAGGAGTTTAAACGTCCAACCCCAGGCCAAAAGGGATTGTATACAATGAGACCATTTATCTTTGATACAAGGAGGTCACAATTGTTTATAATCATTCGATGTGAAATCTGATAGCTTAGGTGTATCACATAAATTCTAAAAAACTTCTTTTGAGCTTTGTGCATGGTCAATAGAATAAAGGCAACCACCCAATTTCACATCCAATGGTTAAGATAAATTGTGACCACCTTGAACCAAAGGTAAATGATCTCATTGTATACTTTTTAATACATAAAATTAGCCTTGCCTTGTGGGTGAGTACGAGTGAGCACTATTAAGCATAATGATGAAGCTCCAAAGAGAGACCAAGGGCTGAGATCAATCCATGAAGGTGGTATTAGGGCTATGACAATTTGGGCTATAAGAGAGACCAAGGGCTGAGATCAATCCATGAAAGTGGTGTTAGGGCTATGACAATTTGGGCTATGTACAGCCCTCGGTGAGATGGGCTCTGTTAGAATAACTAGTATGTAGGCTAGTGTATGGGCTAGAATAAGGGCTAATCAAGACTGAATATGGGTTCCATATCATGAGCTATGGTGAGCTGAGAGAGAGACAGTTGTCTATGGAGGCCTAAGTAAGAGAGCAATGACAATTTTGGGAGAGTTTTGATATAGTAGAGTGGTGGACTAATGGAGCTCCCATGGCCTCTTTTACAAGTAGAAGTGTGTGAGTCTAGTCGTCTCTAGAATGTTCGTCATAAGGGAGGAGCACTATAGGCCAACCGTTATTGTGATTTATGGGATGAAGAGAGGTTTTAAACAATTTATCTATTCCCTTGGGCAGTTACCATGATCAATGATTCAATCTGCACCTTATCCCTTTGTTACCCTTAACCCTGATTCTCATTGAATTTAAATTTTCATTTGTTTCATGATAAAGTAAATGTTCATTTAAATTGAAATTGAACTAATAGATAAGTTAGAGATAAGGTGAGAGTTAAGAAGCTCATGGACCAGCAATTTAGTGAAAGAAAGAGGTGGGGTGTGCCCTTAGCTGGTTTCTCTCATTCTATCTTTTTTCAATCCCATTGAAATTGGACAAAGAACATATTTTCTTTGTTCCCTCTAAATTGTTTTTGGGTAGATAGTTCCCTCGAACCAAGGTTTAAAAAAAGAGATCCATGGCCGGGATTGGTCACCTCAAAATTTGTATTGGCTCGGTGGATCGGCAATTCAGATTGAAGAATCAACCGATTTCGACCTAATATTTTTTAAAAAAATACTATAATTTTTTAAAATCTAGTTTTTGAGATTTTTATAAGAAAAAGTAGCAATTGCATTATGGTTTTCGACTATTGTGTCAAAAATATGTAAATACTGAGAATCTGTTTCATGTAGAGTATTTGTTGTATATTAAAATTATCTTATAATTAAAATAAATTCTAAAATACAACATGACAATAAAATGAATATCTCTAACTCAATTTATTTATTTTATTACTATATTTGATTTTTGAAATAAGCTATATAGAACAAATGTAATGAAAAAGATTGTTAGTAGAGAGAGAGAATTTTAATATAATTATTTGTTTATACTACTTAGGAGAGAGAAAAAATATTTAGTGGAATTAATATTAGTAGAGTAATTAATGGATCAAACTTTACATAAACAGATAGACATATTGGTAGTAGAGAGAGAGGTGGTTAGCAGAGAGAGAATGGTTTTTATAAGAGAGATAAAAGAGAGAGGTTGCTAGTATAGAGAAAGAGGTTAGTAGAGAGAGTAAAAAGACGCCAAGATTTGGGGGTTGGTCTTCATAGTATTTTAATATTTATTGCCTTTTGAATGAAAGAAGAAAATGATAAAAAAGACTGCTCATTCTTTCTGACCTTTTCAATACCGTACATCTTACCATCACCATCTCACATATGAAATAAAAAATTTAAGACTAGTGTTTTTATCCCCTTGGGTTTGTTTTGCTAAGAAGCAAACGAGAGGATCCCAAAGAAGCTTACAGCTTTATAAAAGGTCGGGATGCAATAGCCTGAGTTAGGGCGCGAGTGGCCTTAGGCTCCATTTGACAAAACAGAATCTGAATATCTAAATTTAAAAAAATTTGAATAAATGCATTTCCTGCATTTTCATATATCCAAATTATATACTATCCTGATATGTATTTCATTTACATGTTTGGCTGTAATTTTCGTGAAGTATTTCACTCTCTCCTGCCTCTTTCTTTTTTAAAAGAAGAGAAATCATGGATTCTGTCTTAAGATCCTGCTTTTTTTTTTTTTGGTAAATCTCAGTTTTCTCTTAGAAAATGGATTAAATGGCCAAAAGAAGGCGAGCCAAAAGAAAACCCTAGCCCCCAACGCCATATAAAAATAAGAAGACAGAGTTTAATGGCATTTCCGTTTTCCCTCTCCTTACTGCATACATCAAGATGAAGGCAAAATTTCCATGATTTTCCATATTCTTCGATATTAATGTTTTTCTCTTCTCTACATTGCTCCTCTGCATCTCAATCCCGGAGGCCAAGGAAGAAGATAGCACTGAAGGAAACGAGTGTAAGAGGCAATTGCTCTTGGAGTCTTACCTGGAAGAAGAAGGTGAAGACACCCCATATAATTTTTGCAATGGCAGTACATGGAGCAAGCTCACCTTCTCTTCTACATATATAAGATTTTACAATATCCTAAAATATTAGGATATTAACGTTTTACCAAACATACCCTTAGTGTCTGATAATGTAAGGAAGTGCACATCTATCAATATGGCCGGTAAGCTTGCAATTGTTTCTTTTAAAAAATCTTTGGGAAATTTTATGTTATATTTATCCTTATTTCATTATTACAAAAATATTTGTAAGTTTCCTTTATTATATCTATATTCGTTTTCTCAGTTTCATAACAGTTGTTTTAAAAAAAATAACGGAAGTGCCTTTTTCGGTTTTATAAAAATTGTTTAAAATTTTTGATATTTCAAAAACCGAAAAATAATTAAATTCGGTTTTTGACGATTTTTTAAAACCGAATTTTTGTTTGTCATTAGAACCCGAGATTTTTGGGAATTCTTAAGGGGGTAAGGTTGTCGCCATTAAAAGACCTTCCTCTGGTCTCCCGAGTACTTCACGATGATACGGCCCTAGAGAACGAGATTGAAGAAGATATCATCGCATGCCATATAAAAATGATAACCAAACTTCATATTCATGGTGCTAAGGAAGAGAAAAAGTGAAGTAAGAAAATTAATATAAAACAAGCCAATGGAAAAGCGACAGATATTTTCTAATACAATTTGCAAATTACAGTGAACATGAAAGGGAAGCATCGTGCAGCCTATGGTTGCCTCCGGAAGACGCTCGATTGAATATTTATGTTGGGTGTTAACACCAGGATTTTTGAAAGGATTTCAATCTCGTTCTCTATGTAGGGTTTGGAGATCACAGGAAGGAGACAAGCTTACCTCCATAAAGAATTCCCTAAAATGATAAACACAAATTTGGTTTTTCAAAAATTGAATTTAGTTGAAAAATCGAAAATTTTAAACATTTTAGTTTTTGAAAAATTGAAAAGGATAGATCCTTCTTTTTTAAAAAATATTGTTATGAAATTGAAAAAATGGATAAAAATGTAATAACATAAATTTTAAGGTATTTTCATAATAATGATAAATATAACGAATATATACCTAATTTTCTCAACATATTTTAAAAGTTGCAAATTTTTTTTCAAAAACTTCAACAACGTGGTGACAATTCTGTCAGAGAACTCGTACGGACCAATCTAGACCGACCGGTTCTAACGGGAACACGGTCGAATCTTGATATATATATAGGCACATGGAATTCATAATGGGTAGGACGATTCTCGATATAGATCGAACTATTCTAATCTAACTCATCAAATCTAACTTACCAACCATTCATTCAAATGTATATGACGCATGATTAGGAACTCGCCTCAGCCTTGGTCGAGGCAAGTTATTTGGCCAGGCAAGTGCAGGTGGACTGGCTTGAGTGTATACAAGCCCTATATAAATTAAAAACTAATAATCTTGAAGAAAATAAAAAAGAGCCACAAAAAGTTAAATAAAATAAAAAACAATGTTAAAAATTAAAAAAAAAAAAAAAAAAGTTATAAAATATGGATTACACCAATAAAAAACTAACAAATCTTTGCTAAAGACATCCAAATTATATATATAAAAAAAATGTACTCCAAATTACTCTCACAACTTGGGGTAACTCGGACGCGCTGAAGTAAGTTGCAGAAGTCCAAGTGAACTAACATTTTCTAGCCATGACATGTGTGCCAAGAACGCAAAGTCTTACTTTAAACTAGCGGGGGCACGTGCTTCGCATGTAAAGAAATAAATTTAAATGGGATAATAAATGGTGTTTTTTTATTTTGGTAAAAACTTTTGAAAAGCAGATGGTTTATACATCGTTCCAGAAGTATAGAAATAAATTTAAATGAGATAACAAATGACGGTTTATCCTTGCCCAATCTAAACATTCTTCAAGAGAAGTTTCTATATCCACATTGCATTCCATCATAGCATTATCTGATTTAAGTATAATGTTATCCAATTGCAGCCACCACTAGAGTCTCGAGATTGTACAACTTTTTAGATTATCTATTCACATGAGGGTCGATCATTATATGGAAAAGCATTTGCTTCAATGAATGCTTGAAATTCTGCCAAACTGACTTGGGTTTGGGACCCAGGAGAGTCGCGAGGTAGATCAAGACACCGAATTCTTGGTATAATTCAGCCATGTGGAATCAGCAGACTAAGGCTAGGGTCTTGCTAGGATCTAAGGCATGTTCCGTATTTTTAAACATTAGCATCAATGTCATTCATACTTACCTTAAGAGAACTAGAATTTCATCTAAAAATTTTGGCTTATTTCATAAAGTATGTCGACCAGCTTTTGGCAAAACATAATAAACAAAAGCATAGAAACTCAACTAATAAACTTATGACAAAGACAAACATTGAACTGGAAAAAATTTCTTCCAAAATATCTACAGAACATAGAATTTTTTACAGAGTCCAAAGAAAAAAAAAAGCATCAGAAGCTATATAATGGAAATAATCAAATAAATTTATTGGAAACGAGATATAACCTATCTCTACTTGATCAAAAGCCGAACATAAAAGAAAATGCTAGAATAATATTTTTTTCTTGTTTATTTCTTACAAAGAATAGAAAAAAAAAATTATATATATATATATAGATAGATAGATAGATAGATAGATAGAAAGAGAGAGAGAGAGAGAAAAAAAAAAATGATCCTATAGGACCCTCCTTCACCCATGTGTGTAGGACCCCAAGGATCACCATTAAATTTGTCAGGGATCTATAGAAAAGTCAAGTACCACACTTATGTGATACCTTTTCTAGAGATCCGTACCAACTTGAATGGTGATCCTTTAGGGTCCTACACACATGGGTGTGGGAGGGTTTCACAAGGTCATTTCCCAGATATATATATATATATATATATATATATATATATATATATATATAAAAGAGTGTAAACATGAAAATATACATTGTAAACATGAAAAAGTTCATCTTTTCACTATATTGTGCTTTCTTGACTCAGATTGCTCTCTTCTTTTGAGATCTACTGGAAAATGAGTTGCCGAATGAGTCTTGAAGGTGCAACTAGTCTCATAGGAATGCAAACTTTAAGAGTACAATGGCTGTGTTGATCTTTTAGACCTTCAAGAGTTGCCTGAATAATGCTCGCTACGTCTTCCTATGAATGGTCAAAATTGTTTCTAATATATCTCATGTCTATGAAATATATAGGATATGGTGTTTATGAAATATATTATAGACCTCTGGCAGAGCTTGATCTAGTTGGTCAGCAGAAACGGTGATTATTTGTTCGATTTGTTTGATGAACATTGGGACTCTTAAAATTGCATTTTCTTCATCTTCGAGGAGAGCATCTACTATAAATCTGCGTAGGGACAAAAGTGAGCAATAGAAATTTACTATTTTATTTTGTTTACTGATGTGTATTGCTAGCATAAATCATGGAGAATCGTTCGATGTAGAGAAATATGTCATGTTTTATATTGCAGCAATTATGAGTGACATATGTGTTCACAGTTATAACGAAATGCTGTTGGAAAGATAAAATGCATTTTCTTGTGCATCAAAAGCATTAGATAATATCCAATAATCTTTGGATTGGTGAAACTAACTACAATATTTCATAGATATTTTATATATGTTCTGTAAGAGTTTTCTAGCTAAGAGACAATTAAGATATATATGAAGACCTTTTTTACCATGTGTAAAAAATAGAAGCAATGGAGAGTTTTTCATTATTATAAAAGATTACGACTGTTTTTTTTATGTGGTACCGGAACCTAAGTTACATGAAGTTTTTTCAAAAAGTGTATGCAATATGATTGTATTTGTAAGTTTCTATCACATGAAATAGGTTTAAATTTTAAACCACTTGTTCAACGAAAATTCAACTGGCCTAAAAATATATCAAAGCATAAAAATGATATTTCTATTTAATAATGAAATACATTAATTATTATAATAAAATTGTACAAATGAAGATGACCTATTTATTAGTTATAACAAATAAATGGCAGTGAATTACATTTCAAGATTATATTATCAGTCATAAGTATAATATACTATGATCATGACTATATACAAGATTTGTGAATAGTACCTAAGAAATAAAGTACAGCTTTTTCGAGCGACGTACCTTTTCTCGAATTATCATTATTTGTATGAGAGGATGCACATTCGAATGTTGTTCTAGGCGTGGGTGAAATAGCTTTCGAGCATTTGTTGCAGCTATCATACCAACAGTTGTGCCAGGAATATCATCTTGGGAGTATTTCAATCATCATGCCTTGCACCTCAAAGAACATTGGTCCTGTCAAATATATGAAAAAATATTTAAACATATTACTACATTATTTAGAAGATGTGTGATAAAATATATGACTCTATCAAGTACCACTTTTAGATCATCTACTGTTATATTCTGTATTTCTGTAAATGACCAATGTTGTCATTCTAGCACTTGGTGAAAATTGTGATCATGTTATGGATCCTGATTCGGATAAATCTTCCTGCATGCTATAAGGATTTGTCATGAATTTTTTTAACAAATAATATGGGAAAAATAATGTGTATATGAAAGAAAAACTTGCGTACTTGGTAACATTTCAAAGGCTGAATTTCTGGATGAGGTTATGAATTTTGTAGTGGATGTGGAATGTAGCTGAAATTCTTTTATATGAAATAATACAATGATATAGCTAAAAAATTAAAGAACAAAGTGACAAGGCAATTATATTGCAAATAATAAATATTATTTAAACATTTATTGTTGAAGAAAATATGTGCTTAGCTGTGATTTTTTAATTATATAGCTCTATAATGAGAATTTGGCCCAACCATGCATCCGCCTATATTTGCCACCACACCAATGATATCTATACATGTGTAAAAAAATTGTGAAACAACAAATAGTAATGGCCGTAGTAAAACTTCAAATAAATTTGTGTCTATTTTTTTCTAAGCAAGACACATATTACAAAATGTTTGGTAATGTCTCTACTATGAGGCCATTCAGGTGAAATGTGAAGAACCTTGCATTCACGGGAAATATTTCTCTGCTCGTTGCTAATGTCAACAAACTTTGATATATATGTTATTCTTTTAAATGATGAAGCTTCCATTCTCTATGATGGAATTAGAGAAATGTTAATAATTTTTTTTCATTTTTTGAGAAGGATAATATTATCAAATTATATCTATATGTTTTACATAGGTTTGTATTAAGATAAAATTTTTGTGTAAACAATATTTTTGGTATAATGGTCTTTAAGTTTTTCTATTAATCTTGGCTCAATAAAGACTTTTGTGTTTTCTGTTGAACCTCCTCTTGATAGAGCGACCATGGGTGAATTCGTCTTCTGGCAAATATATACCTACTTTGGAAATGGTTTGTCCTTGTGATTTATTAATGGTCATTTAAAAAGCTTGTCGAATAGGAAATTGTTTTCTTTTGAAATGTATAGGCAATTTGATATCTTTCGATGATTGCATGTGAATTCTCATAAGGAATACAATTTGTCCAGCATTATTGCCCGTGATTATTTCAGCTTCAATTGTGTTTTTTTTGGAATAATTTACAAATCAATTTAGTCCCGTTGCATAACCCGTGTTTCGATCTAAGTTACACAGAAGCAATATAAGTGCATATTTTTTTAATTTTAATATATGTTGCGGTAATCAATTAGGTTTTAAAATATTAATATATTCCTCAAGATAATAAGTTATATTTGTCATCTACAGTAGAATCAAAACTATAGTATATGTGTTATCCTGGGACATATGATATTACAGTCTCATTTATTTCATCAACACTTTCATTTTTAACTGCTAATATACAAGAAGGTATAATATTCAGAGTACTTGAAATAATATATTTGAAATAATATCATTAAAGATTTATCTTGAAAAATTATATATGTGATTGTCATCAAGATTATTACAATAAATCATATTAGGTGGAATTTAATAAAGGATTCATTATATATCTTTTCAATTCCATTTCCAATTCATAGTAAGATAGAAATGAAGTCATAATCATGAGCAACTCTCATATTTGTTGTTAATTTAATAATTCTAAATTCATGCAAAAGAAATGATTTTGTTAAATATGAATTAATTATATCAGTTTTTTTACCTCTTGGAATAACTAGTAAAATTTGTCTGAAATTTCGTGCAAGTAGTACTATTTTTCCTCTAAACAAATCATTATTAGACATTATATCTTGATTGATGCAGATATTCGAATACATATTTTGATATCATTAGTTTTGAGGATGTTTCTTTGATAAGGTTGGCTAAATTACTTTGTTTTTGAAATATTATATATTGATGTATTTGTTGGATTTAATGGGATTTTAAATCTAGAATGTGGTGTTGTTCCGTCTGGAAGATTAGTGGCAGCTATACCAGAAGACGATGTAGGTAATGCAATTTTTCCATTCTTACAAAGGGTAGTCAAAATTGATCGGTATAGATAAGTTTTACCTGTGGCTCCTGGTCCATTAATAAAATAGCAATATTATTTTTGTTGTTTCTATCGTGTCAATAATCCTATTATATGCAATTTTTTGTTCGTGATTTAAATGGAGATATAAATTTTCATCTTCTATGGTGACTTTGATATTTTTTGCTCTTCAATAAGATTTGGTAATTAGAAATCAGCCAATGTCTTGCCTAGATTTAGTATAAGATTATTTAGCTCAATAACAAAAGTTTCTTCAAGATTTTCATCATGTATGCCTTTTGATTTGAAATCTTCTATCACCCAGTGGGCAACACGGAAATTTGTTATTTCATCTATTATGGCATTTTTATCATTTGGAGTAAGAGCAATTTGTATTGCAATTTATATATATATATATATAGAAGTGAGAACTTTAATAGTGGAACACACCTCAAAATTTATATGGTAATTATATTTTAATAATAAATAAGAATTATAAGAAACAACCCATTGGTTATCGATCAGTTCATTATTAAGCATGAAAGGAGTACAAGTTTTGGACCGTTTATAAATTGGGTGACTATTGTAGAAAACTTATTTTAAATCTGGTAAATTCTGTGGTTTTCTGAACCTTTAGGATCACACTTAACCTAGTAAATCCATTTTTTTGGATAACTACGTGTAGGTTATGTGAGTATACCCTCCCCAACGGATTTTGACCCCTATAAACCCTCTTTTCGTGGTCATTTGAAAAAAAAAGAAAAGAGAAAGACCAAACCCTAGGAGAGAGCAGATAGAGATAAAAAATTTGAGAGACCAGAACTCTAGGGAAGAGAAGACCTTAGAAACAACTTCAGTAACCAGAGCCTCTTGAGAGAAAACCTAAGTCCGAGAAAACATAGACCTAGGGCACAACCACCCTTCTTCAACCAGAGATTTTTTGGTAGACATCCTACTCAGAGAGACAAAAGATGACCGTTTCTAATATGGGCGTGCCCCAGAAGGCTCGGGAGTCCAGGGCCATCTGGTCCGGTTTGGTATCGTTTCTTACTCTTTTATTATTTATTTTTTGCTTTTATTTTATTTTAATTAGATTAGATTAGTTTTTATTGCTGTTTATTTCGTGTTTCATATTCGGATCAATGCTGACGCTGCCATTGATCTAACAACAGATCCGCTCTTTTCTCTGCGGATCTAGCCTTAGATCATAATTCAATTTTCCCCACATTTTCTATCATCTTCTTTTAAAATCAGTTTGTGGTGTTCGGATCTGAGGGATCTTTCTCTGAAGATCTCTCTGATTTTGCACTATAAACAGTTTGGTGCCCACCGTACGGCATTTCAAGCTAGATCCGTACACGAAAATAAATAAATAAATAAATAAAGCCTGAGATCTCCTTTTGAAGGCTATGTTTTGAAAAAAAAAAAAAAAGGGTAGCTTTTTCCTTGGACAAACTTTTGCTTCTTCTCTCTTTAATCTTAGCTTCTTTCAACCTGTGCTTTTCTTCATGTGAACGTTTGTTCCTGTCAAGGTATAGACTGAGTCATCATTGTTTCCAAACCCACGGCTTTGGAAACCTGTATTAGAAAAGACGTTTTGTCCAACGCCCTAACTTGATGGACCCCCATATTATTAGCATGTGATATTTCCCCATATTGTTAGCATGTGATATTGATGCTTAAATGATATCTATTCCATCCTCTAATGGTGGATTTCGTGTTGTTTTTTTTAGAGGGACTGATTTGGATCATATTTTCGGTACATTTTTATTTTATTTTATTCAATTGGTCTTGAGATGATTGAAGTATCGCATAGTTATTCAGGAAGGTTCTCTTAAGGACGCTTTTGTGGGAGCTCAAAACCTGACGGTTTGGTGGACCGTCTAATACAGATCCTTGTCCCTGTAACAGTTTGTTTGCGCAATTTGGACTTACCTTTCTTGCTATAAAAAGAAAAAAATACTGTGTTTTTCGAGAACTTTTTGGTCCATTTGTTTACCCTCTTCCTAAAAAAATCTATTTTCCTAAAAAAAGTCTATTTTTCCTAAAAAAATCTATTTTCCTAAAAAAAATCTATTTTTCCTAAAAAAATCTATTTTCCTAAATAAAATTTTTAATTCCATACTTTTTGCTTATGTTCCTATCCTACATATGGTTTCTGTATTATCTGTTCAGAACTAAATCTCGAAAAAAAAAAATCACTTTGTCCCCCTCCAAAAAAAATAAATAAATAAAACCATAAATAAATAAATAAATAAAAATTCAGAACTTTTTTTTTAGGTCTCTTTGTTTTCAAAAAAAAAAAAAACTTTTCACAGTCCATCTTTTTCAAAAAAATATTAAAAACCATTTTGCTAAAAAAAAAAATTATTTTAAGGCCATCTTACTTTAAAAAAAAAAAAAATTAAACCTTTTAAGGCCTTTCTCGTTTCTAAAAAAAGAAATTTTTCTTTGCAAGAAAACAAAATAAATCTTAAAGCTTATTTGGTTTCAAAAAAATAAAAAAACTCTTTTGCTAAAAGTTACTTTCTTTTTAAGCCACTTTCTTTTTCAGAAAACAAAAAAAAATCTTTTAAAGGCATCTTGCTAAAAAATAATAATTTACAGACCTTTCTCATTTTCAAAAAGAAACTTTTTTTTTTTTTAAGTCTCCTTTTTTCAGAAAAAAAAAAAAAAAAAAAAAAGGAGACCTCAACAAAAAAAAAAAAAGAACTTTCAAGATCTTTCATCTTAACAAACAAAAAAATCTCTACAAAAAACAAAAAAAAAAAAAAAGGATGAAGGCCTATTTTGTTTTTTTAGAAAAAGAAGTCAGTTTTGCTACTAAAGTTGCTTTTTTTTAAAGCCACTTCAGTTTCTAAAACGAATTTAGCTATCTCCCTCTTTCCAAAAGAAAAACAAATTGTAAAAAATAAAAAACGCTAACATTTCCAAAAAAGGAAAAAATTTGAAGGCCTATTTTGTTTTAAAAAAAGAAGAAGTCAGTTTTGCTACTAAAGTTGCTTTTTTTTTAAAGCCACTTCATGTTCTCAACAAAAAAAGAATCTTCACTGAAAAAACAAAAAACAACTTTAGGCGTCTCCCTCTTTCCAAAAAAAAAAAAAAAATCTCTTACATTTCTTAGCTTGTGATTCTTTGTTGCTTTTCTCTATTCATAAAAAAAAAAAAAAAAATCCAAGGTCACCTGCACTCTCTCTCTAATTGTGCCTTGATCGAGTCACCCTTGACTCGGGGCGCACTCGACTAGGCATGGACTGTGCCTGGTTTCACTGTTTTGACTAAATACCTTCTTAGGGGTTGCTTACCCCCACATCTAAACTGTGCTTTTATAGTAAGTCAAAAACTTGACCCGAAGCACACCTCACTTGGCACGATTTGCGCTAAGTGCTTACATTTTTCTTGCATTGTGTGCTTGCTTGCTTGCTACTTTATTTTAGCTTGCGTGCTTCTTACACACTCTTGCACACCTCAGACCGGGAATGCCTGGGAAACCAGCAAACAAATATTTCGAAAACCCCCAAAATCAATGTTAATGGCGTGAGGGGAACCTAGCTTTATGAGTCGAGGTTGTTGGGATTTGTGTAACTTTAACTGTGAGCGCCCCTCCATAATCCTTTGCCTCAAAGCAACTTCGCGTATAGTAGGACCTGGTGAACATCCTATAATAGGAGGCTAGGACCTATGTGGGGACCAAAATCAGCCTAGCCGCATATCAATAGTTGAGAACCCATTTTCAAGCCAAGCCTACTTATAATCTAGGTCAAAAGTTTTTGTGTGTTGTGCTTGCTTATTTTTGTTGGTTAATCTTAGATCTCAGACCAGATCCGCTTTTAGTCTGAGCTGAACCCTCTAGGCTCAAGTCCAGGCTTGTACCAGCTTAGCCCAGGTCCGAACTAGATTTCACCTTGGTCAGAACTTAGGCCCCCTCTCTGTCCAAGCCGAGGGCAATTTCCTAGTTCATCTTTGATCCAGTCTGGTTCCATACCTGATCTGATCATCAAAACTCTCTGGGTCCAAGTTTAGGCTTATACCTAGCTTACCTCAGGTCCGAACCAGGTTCACACCCAAGTCTGAACCTAGGCAACCCCCCTTTTTGGTCCGAGCCAAGGGTCATGCCTAAACCAACCTTGATCCAGTCCGGGTCCACACCCGATCTGATCTTCAAAACCTACTTGGTCTAAGCCCTAGCTTGCACCCAGCTCAATCTAGGTCTGAACCAAGCTCACACTCAGGTCCGAACCCAGACTCACTCTTGGTCCGAGCCGAGACTCGTACCCATCTAGTCTAGGTCTTAGTCTAGGTTCTAGTATAAGTGTAAGCCTAGAGTTTCCTCTAGAGCTAGACTAGGCTTACCCTAGTTCAGGGTTCAAACAAAAACCCATCAAGTCTAGTAGGTTTCATAGCTTAGATCTTAGTTAGGGTTTTTCCCCTACAGTCAGACTAGGTCTACCTTGAGGTATGAAGTCTAGATCTCAATAGGTCTAGGAATCATGATCCAGGATCATAGCATAGCAAGGTCCCAACCCCATGGCCCCAGCTCAGTTAGATCCAAAGAACCTAGTTAGTCCGAGAGGCACCGTCACAGTGCCCCCTCACAAATCATTCATAGCACTCGTGTTAGTGAGCCGACTCGCGACCCACATATAACCAAACATAGCCCCAAGCCACCTTCAAGGCCACCATTTAGAAGTCACGAGCCAACAGGTTGATAAGGGTCGTAACACCTTGAACAGTCAAGGGGTTAGGCCAGGGGCAATCCTCCAAAACATAGGGGCTAACCTCAAATCCAGTGTGCACAACAAGAATAAGGCCCCAAATATCTGAGTCATCCGATCTCAGCCTTGTGAATCCTAATGGTCAATTAGCAGCTCAACATTCTAATCTTGGCAATCAGCCAGTTATTGGGTGAATGGGCTTGCATACAACTAGGAAAAGTCTACCCAAGCAACCCATCACCAGTAAAGATCAGGGTTTTGACCTAACTCGATATAAAGACAATTCTAAGGTGCATGCATACTTTCAAGACCTCCTCAATAGAGGATACACCATCCAGCTCACTCAATCTTGGAAAGTCAGGTCAGAAGCTCAAGCCATAGGCCAAGCCCAACATTTTTGCTCAAATTAGGATAATCTTATGACTATTAGCCTTGCAATCCAACCCACTATGGGTGAGGGGTCTAGATCTAATCATCACTCGAGCCCAAGACTACCTAGAGGGCAGTCTCCCGCTAGCCGTAGTTATGGCATTCCTTCACTCTTTCAGTCTAGTGCTATGGCAAGGGAGTACCCTAATCTTAGGGATAGATCATCCAATTAAGGTCAGGGTCAAGTAAACCTAGCCGACCAAAGTCAGAGGTCTAGTCGTCATAGCAACTTGAATCGTCCATCCCAGTTAAGTGGTGATTCTATCCTGCAGGCCTCCTTACATGGCCAAGTTGTGTAACCTCCGAGTAATGGGTATACTCTGACCCAATTTAACTCGAGTGAGTCTATAAGCCGACAACTTGCACATTAAGTTCAACACATTCTTCAAGCTCAGTCCTTGGGGCAACCCGCTACATGAGCCCAACAGCCAGTTCATACGAGTCACATACCACAAAATCAGGTTCAACAAACCATACAACCGAGCCACCTCACAGCTACAACGACGGTTTAATTCGTTCTTATAAAACACCTCCAAGACTAGTTAGAGAATATGAGAATATGGGATTTCTCAACTCCTAAATCTTATGTACAAGAAGTTCTAGGACACCTAGAAGATCTACTAGTGGGGTTTGTGATGCCACAGTTCGAAAACAGATTTTCAGGGAAAGGGGATCCTGAGGCACACTTCAACGCCTACTTATTGATGTTCCACACACTGTGAGACTGACCCAGCCAACTTAAGGTCATGTTCTCGTATAGCTAATCAAAAGAACCCTTGATGTGACACCGAAGATTCATGAAGAATAACATATTCAAGAAATTTTCCTCTCGCTATAGGGGAGGAAGGCTAAGACCCGTCACCCTTGGTGAGTCTCCTTCTTTGTTTACAACCAGATTCAAAGAGGTCGCTATACGAGTCATTGAAACTCCACTCCCTAAATCCGCAAAGGTAAGCATAACATTAGAGAACATGACTAAAGAATATGTCATGTTCTTCAGTATGGGGGCAGTCCCTTACTCATTTGATGTTATGCTTGAAAGAATATCACGATATGAGCGAGCCAAGGAAGATAAAGCCGCAGACGATCTCAAGAAGGAGAGGTGAACATGATCAAGAAAAATAACCCTTTTGCAAACCATTCACAAGGAAAGACTAAACTTCATTCTACCACATGGAGAATGCAGACTTCTACAACAGGGGAATTCACTCCCATTGATGAGCCTATGACCGATGTCATGAAGAAGTTTCTTAAGGAAAGGCTCATAGAATTACCGACAACAGCAAAGATTCCTCCTTTCCATGGAGGCGATACATCTCGATGGTGCGATTGGCATCAAAACTATGCCCATAGCACTGAGGAATGTCGAGCTTTCAGACATAAAGTTCAAGGTCTCTTCGATAACGGCATGGTAAGTGTCGAAAAAGAAGATTTTGACGGCAAAGAAAAAATAGAAACTCTAGATGCCTCGATAAAGAATACTTAACTCAAGAGTATCACAAGTTGTGCCCAAACCCAAAGAACATCCACGAAGGCCTTGGAGCACAAGAAGAAATCAACTGGAAAGTCCAGTAGATGAAGAACAAAAGGAGCATAACCCTACCCAAGAGTTAATGATTAAGGATACTCAAGATCGAAGCAGTGAGGATGACCTTAGCTCCAAGCCCATAACCGTAGAAAGGGGAGAAGATAGGGGTATCGCATATGGAAATCCACTCGAAGATATACTCCCAAAAGCGGCACAATAAATTCCTATCATTAAGACTCATACTAGGGCATATGAACCCTTCAACCCATACTTCCAAGTTAACATAATAAATGGTTTATACATGTGTGGCAATAAATCAAACTCGCAAGAGCAATATGAACTCGAGCATAAGCTCAATCAAGGTTTTGAAGCTATGGATTCTCAAACCCAAGACGACAAGAAGAACCTTAATTCTAGGACAATAACTCATGAGGGGGAAAATGAACAAGTACTAAAAGGAAGCCCTTCACCCCAAAATCTTGACGACCCACTTACATGGAATCGATATGATGAGGATGATGTGTTAAAAATTGATGTGGTCCAGAAGGGATCACCTTCCAAACAACACCCCAAAATCTCCCATTACGCTCACAAACAAGGGGCCAACACCTCAAATATCAAAAGAAGTCGAACATTTGAAAATTCTAAAGGGCCCACTTGGGCCACCTTCACCAGACTTTTTGGTCAACCCACATATATGGGATGAGGAGCCATATTCAAAAGATTTAACCCAGTCACCTCCGAGGTGAACCTAGTTATAAATGACGAAAGAGTAAAGAGCCCAGATTTGACTATTCTCAAAGATTTGACATCTTCACTAGAGTCGATAGAGCTCAAACCTTTTGAAATTCTAAGAGGCTCACCTGGGCCACTTTCACAAGATTCCTTGAATGATCCAACAATATGGGATCAATAATTGGATATTGAAAATCCAACCATGTTACCTCCTCAAGAGGCAAGCTCCCTAAAAGTCATTAACGACATGAGCACAACTCTGATAATTGGAGACCACCTTGTCAAGAGAATGCATCCTATGTAGAATAGGTTCCCAATGGAACAGAAAGCCCTGCAGGAGAAACCCCATCAAAATATTCAATAGGAGCAAACTCCTCTCATGAAGAGGATACAATAGGGACAACTAATGAGATTGAGCTCTTGTTTGTTGATTCCCAACACGTCATAAGGTCATTCAATACAACGGGGGCAACTAATGAGATTCAATTGTTGACTCCCAACATGTCGTAAGACCATCTAGTACCAATTTAATCACTTTTTTGGTGCGATAGTCTCACTTAAGTTCGAGCCCTGAGCAGGAGTCTACTACGGAGTTAACCCCCGAAAAACAATTCGAAATTTGCAATGAAAAAGATTACCGAAAAAGAGTTGGGTGATCACTCACCCCTTGCAAATAACCAAATGAGGCATTCATGCCCCACACTTCAAAAGGCATTAACGCCTAATGTGTAACGTGAAGTACTCCATTAACGGGAAAACCCTGATTAGCCTATCCGTCCATACAGAAGGCTAAGGGATTTGAAAACTGAGAGTGATTTTTAATCTCAAAATCAAGGTTCAAGTGGAGCAATTTAAAGGAAAAGTTTAACGGATATTCAACAACCATTGACAAAGAGATTTTGGATGCCAACCTGGGTCAAGGGAAATCAAAGGATGATCGATATTAGAACCTCCCTACCTCTTGGAGGAGGGAAAGATGATCGAATTCTTACATGATCTTAAGGCGAATTGCTAAAAAATAAACGGGCACCTTTGACTCTTCTTCCTCCTCCTCTTCCTTTGTCATTGTTCTCTTCTTCAAAATAAATAAAAAATAAAAAATAAAAATCCGATGGCCTGAAAGTCTCAAAAGAATCCCAAGCGTTGAAAAAAAAGCTATCGGGCTGAAAACCCGAAAGGGACCTTGGAGCGATGAAAAAAAAATAAAAAAAAATCTGCTGGGCTGAAAATCTGAATGGAACCCCATGCGTTGGAAAAAAGGCTACCAGGCTGAACACCAGAAAGGGAACCCGGGGCGATGAAATAAGAAGAAGTTCTCTCCTTTCTTCTAATCTCCAAAGTCTTTTCTATTTAAACATCTTCTCTTCCTCCCCTAAGTCAAAGTGGTGTAAAAAGAAAAATAATAAGCATTAACCTGATGGAACACTATTAGGACCTAGATCGTCTGAAACTTCGGAAGTTGGGTGGTGGACGGACGAAATCAGAAATCCAAAGAGATTCTGAACACCTAAGGGCAGTATCCTCTATTTTCAAGACTCTATTTCGCTCAAAACTCTAGAGAACTCTCCTTGAATTGCAACACAAGAGCTCAGGTTGGAAGATAAAGAAATACTTGATGAGTCCTCGTCCCAAAGATTCAAGCAAGGACCCGATAGGCTCATATAGGATCCACCAAAGGAGTCACAAGTGGTTAAATTGTAAGGCCTACATTAAAAGAAAACCACCCCCTAATAGGGGCAGCAAAAAATAAAAAATAAAAACTCCACGGTTGTATGATTATAACTATCAACTACACCGTTCATCGCTGCATGACATTAAACTGCTTAGAGGGATCTATGGTTGTAGGAGTTAAAACTGCTAACCAAAATTTGTTTTTAGAAATATCTTTCTCTTTTTTTAAAATTTCTTATTATATGTCTTGTGTTTTAAAAAACTATAATTTCTTTGTTAAAATCGTAATCTGTCCCTTCTCTGGGTTCCATTTCAAATCTCCCCCTACTTTCAAAATCTCCCCCTACATATATATATATATATATGTATTCACATAAATATATACATATGTATACATGTACATATATGCATACGCACCCCACTCGAGCCACATTTCAGGGCAACCCTTGTGCTACCCTGAGTCAGCATCCAAGATCAGATCTTCTAAGGTCAGGTCCTGTGCACGTTGATCACGTGCATCTTACTGCTCAGGGCAACACCGTCATTTCGCCAACTCAAGTACACATGAGACGACCTCCTCGTCTTCGTATTTAGCCCACACAAGTGCACTCTGTAAGGGGCAGGTCTACACCTGTTCTCTTACAGACACTTGCTCCTAGTTCTCGGCCTCTTAAGGCCAAATCACTTGCACGAGCCCTGGCTGAACCTCAGGTCTCCCATAATCCTTCTTCAAGGGGCGCACACGCGTCGCCATCACAAACATCCCCTCGCCCTAGACTCGGGCCTTCTCATGACTCAATGCTGCTCCGGCCCACTCCTCCTTCATTGAGCAAACACCTTCAGCCTTAGCACTCAAAGGTTTTCCCCAAGTGTACCATCCTGAATGAGCCCTGTCACTTTTGTCATGTCTCTAGAGCTCATAAGAGAACTCAAGGCATTGACCGAATGGAAGATCGAGTCCTTCGTCCTCCCCAGCCTAAGATGACTCCAATTCTTGGCCCTCACCCATTGCCGCACCTGACGGAGATAGCTCTCTCCTATGCAAGAAGAGCTGATCAGCCGCGATCGAGATCGCAGTTTTGGCGTGAGGTCCATCAAAACCTCAAGGCTAAACGCGATGGAGGTTTGTAAATTTTGACTAGGGAGGTGACCAAGGTAGTCAAAACAACCAATTCGGATGGCCCTCTTCACCTGAATCCCTTTTACCCCGTTCAGACGATGAAGCCAGAACAGGAGCTTCATGAGCCCTGTGTTGTGGTTATTGTCGTAGAAGAAGACCCAGCCACTGAGCAGTTACTGTCCCAAGACTGTCGAGAACCGATCCAAATGTTATCCGCATACAAGAGTCAAGTTCAGTAAGGGCATGCTGGCCCCTACTGACTGACCTACCACGTACGACCCGACAAGTTCGCAATCCCTCAATTGATAATAACATTGGCCTCCATAGAGAAATGGTTAGTGTAATGGTTGTAAGCAAGCTTGGTGATGCACAGGAAGAGCGCATGAACAAGTTTGGGGATATGGTGCGTGCGATGATGGAAAAGATTGATCGTATCGACGTCGCACGCCACTCGACTAACCATGAGGCCAATTCCCATCACTCTGATGGTGCACGTCCATAGAAGCCCCTTCCTTCTACCTCACAGGACAATTATGTCCCTCATCCCGTCTCTCAGACAGACATGGACGCTATGGTCACCCATAGTCTAAAGAACAGACAAATGTTGGGGATACAAGGTGCGACGCCTTATCAAAGGCTATACCCCTCGTATATTGATTAGGTCACGTTTCCCTAATAATATAAGAAAGGGAAGTTTCCTTTATTCAACTGAACCACATCCCTAAATCAGCATATTGCCCACTTCTAGGCAGCATGTCGAGAAACAGTGGCTGACGGGAGACTTATTCTTCAACAGTTCGTTGAGACCCTTGATGGCCCAGCATTTCAATGGTATGCCCGACTTCCTCCAAACTCAGTGCATACACGGGAAGAGATGGAGAAACTGTTCTATCAATGCTTCCTTGCGGCCGAGAGAGAATTCAAACCATCAAACTTCTCACCCTGACTCAAGACGTCGATAAGCCTGTGGATCAGTTTATATCAAGATGGAGAAATTTGGCTTCCCTCCATCCTAATCATATGCCTGAGAAGGAAGCAGTCCAAACTTGCGTGCACCAAAAAATAAAGGAAGTTGGTGAAAACCGTCTTTATGGTGCCACTTCCCTTGTTCAAGTGAAAACCCGCGAAAGGGCGTTTCGACCAACAAAACAAGTTGACACAACACCACAGCCTCAGCCGACACACAATTGCCAAACAGTCATAATTCTAGCTGGCGAGGTCTACACAAAATCCTCAACTGCTAGCATCTAATCCAATCACAATACAAAATGGCTCACCCGAAAGTGAGAGCCTCATAAGATCTCCCACACTTCACCTCCAAAAACAAAGAGAGTCCTTGAGGGTCAGGACGATGACCAAAAGATCCCTCCAAAATGCTAAAAGATCATCACGAAGGCAAGAAATTGACAAAGCCAGGGCCTAACCTGCTAGATACTTCAGGGTTATTCCTTGCCATGAGATCGCCTCGCCAAAAACCTTAGCCGACATGCCCAGATATTCGAGATAGGTCAGAAGCCCCCGATTGGACCCGAAAGGATGGGGCCTATGAGGCCGCCTCGCCAAAATTCCCCCTAGCCAAAAGGCCTAGATCTTTGGGATGGGTCAGATGCCCCCGAATGGACCTCACTAGAAGGGACTTACAAAGATACCCTGATCATCAAAAGCAACCTGGTGTAGTAGCAAACAATGCCAGCCAAAGGTTCATAGCACTTCGCCTCTAGATAGGCTCGATTTCGACCTCCATGTCAGAGTAGATCTCTAACTCAGTTCGCATAGAAAGCTTATCACGCCACCATGGTGGGACACAACAACCATCTACAAGCTCAGCAAACAACCGGGGCAATGGTAGCTCTTGGAATAACACATGGTGTAGCCAACAGAAAGGGGTAATCATTGCAGCTGTCATGATCATTGATTCATAGAGGGCTCCCTCTCAAACTTTGGACCTCGCTAAAGGGGTAAGCATGGCAAAGGTAACACCCTAGGCTGGCAAGTAACAACAGTCATACAATCGAGGACCCCCACCATCCAACCTTGATCGGGGTGATTATTTCACCAGGCATTAGAACAAGGTCTATCCCTTCGAGAAGGAATGGTCCCCGCGCTGTTCCGGTTATTATTGGAACAAAATATGATCAAGCTTCCAAAAGACAAGTTCCCCAAGCAACCTGGCCTTGACACTCAGACGAATTATTGTGTCTACCATCGGAGGATCAATCATCCTACAAATGACTGCTACACACTGAAGGATATTATCGAGGCTCTGATTCATAAGGGTCAGATAAAGCTTGGAGACTTAAAGAAGGCCTTTGGGGCAGCTGAGGCCTCCCATGCCATAACCATCCAAGAGGAAGACGAAATGACTGATATCCTTTACGCCTTCTTCATTACAATGCTTCAGGAAGGCATAATCACAATGAAGCAGGCAAGGCACCGCCGTCACCTTGCTAAGGGGACTAAAGATTTTTGGTGCCCATACCATCAGATAAGAGGCCATTACCTGTAAGAATGCACAAATTTCCTCGATATATTCGTAAAGAAAATGCAGGAGTGTCAAGAGTTTTACAATCTACCCGTAAGTGATCCCCAAGTCATTCCTCTATCAGGGTAAGAAGATCTCAAAAAGCAAGACCTTCCTATCAATGACTCGGACTCCACCGAATCCTTGACTTCCCAGCCATGGATAGCCTACTATGGCCAAAGTAGACTCAAGTCCTTAAGGCAAGAACCAGTTCGTCAAGCTAGAGTTGTTTACAAACCGAACGAGACAAATCAAACATCACATCAGAAACAAGAAAGAGATGGGCACCAAGGGCTACTCGCCGAAGAAACAAGATTGCTCAACCCACAGTCGAGCAGGAATTTCTTAAGCCCCTTCCTCCACTACCAACTTTACCGGACTTCAACCCTGACACGATCCTTCTTCCTTCTTATAGACACCTCGCTTTAAATCTGAAAAGTTATGTGGTTTTCTTGGACCCTTACGATCACATTGACTTAGTGAACCCAAAATCCATAGGTCACACAACTTACCCTTAGACCAGAACCATTCTACATATATGTACATATGTACATATATGTGAATACATATATATTTATGTGTATACATATATATATATATATATATATATATATATATATATATATATATATATATAAGTGAATACATATATATTTATGTGAATACATATATATATATGTAGGGGGAGATTTGAATACATATATATATATATGTATTCACATAAATACATATATATTTATGTGAATACATATATATTTATGTGGATACATATATATATATATATATGTAAATACATATATATCTATGTATATATTCATTTGTACAGATATACATATATACATACATACATATATGTGAATACATATATATTTATGTGTATACATAAATACATATATTTACATATATACATGTAAATACATGAATTTACATATATGTACGTACATATTTATATGTATTTACATATTAATTTACCTACATGTATATTTACTTATATTTATATGTAAATGTATTTAAATATGTATAAATATATTTACATATGTAAAAATATATAAATATATGTTTTTATATATATTTATATATAAATATATTTATATATAAATATATTGATATGTAAATACCTGTAAATATATTTACATATATGCGTCATGTAAATACATACTCATATGACGTCACATAAATATAATTACAGATATGTAAATATGTATATCTTAACATATATTTATATTACAAATAAATATATGCAAATAAATGTACATATATTTATATATGTAAATTTATGACATCATAAATATATGTATATGTATATGTATTCAAATATATATATATATGTATATAAATATATATATATATTTAAGTACATATATATGTACATCTATGTATATATATATATATATATATATGTATATATATATATACATATATATATACATTTATGTATATACATATATATATGTATAGATGTGTATATACATATATGTCTATATACACATATATGTATATACATATACATATATAGATATATATGTACTATATCTATATTCATATATGTATATACATGTATGTATATACATATTTATATACATATATATGTATATACATTTATATAAACATACTTATATTTGTATATGTACATATATATATACATACTTATATATATGTATACATTTATGTGTATATATATATATGCATCTATGTATCTATATAGATTGTATATATCAATATATATGTGTACATATGTATATGTATACACATATACATATATATAGGTATATGTATATACATATATACATATGTATAAAGATTTTTATATATGTACATATACAGGTATATATATATATATATATATATATATATATATATATATATATATATACATATATACATACCTTTATACACATGTATATATACATATAGACATATGTGTATATATATGTATATGTATATGTGTATACATAAACATATGTACACATATATATTCATATATAAATCTATCTATATATACGTATACAGATACATAGATGTATATACATGTATATGTATATACTTATACATATACATATATGTATATGTATATACTTATACATATACATATATGTATATACTCATACATATATACATATATGTATGTATATACATATATACACATACATGTAGTTTGTATATACATACATGCATACAAGTATACATATACGTTTATATATAGGTATATTTATATATATATACATATACAAACACATATATATATACATACATGTATACACATATATACATAAATGTATATGTGTATATGTACATATGTGTGTACATATGTGAGTATATACATATATATATATGTGTATATGTGTATACACATACATATACAAATACACATATATGTATGCACATGTACATACATACATACAAAAGTATGTATATTTATACAAATGTGTATTCACATATGTAAATATAAACATATGTATGCACATATACACACACACACATATACATATATACATATATATATATACGTATATGCGTATATATGTATATATGTGTGTACATATGTGTATTCATGTACATATACATGTATTTATACTTGTACGCACATGTATATACATAATATATTTAAGTGTATACATAAATACATATACATGTAAATACATATATTTACATATATGTACTTTACATATTTACATGTACTTACATATAAATTTACTTGCATGTATATTTACATTTATTTATACGTAAATATATTTAAATATGTATAAATATATTTAAATATGTAAAAATATGTAAATATATATAATTACATGTATTTATTTATAAGTAAATAGATTTATATATAAATATATTTATATATAGGATGTCATGTAAGTACATACATATATGACGTCATATACATATATTTTCAGATATGTAAATAAGTTTATATTTACATATAAATATATGTAAATATATGTGTATATTTTTATGACATCATAAATATTTGTATATGTATATGTATATGCATATATGTATATATATATATATATAAATATATATATTTATATATAAACATTTTAGTACAAATATATGTACATATATGTATATAAATTTATATGTATACATGTACATTTATATATATATATATATGCATGTATGTATTGATGTGTATATGTTTATACACATGTATATACATATATGTGTATATCCACATATATGTATATGCACATCTATATATATATGTATGTATATACTTATGTATACATGTATATACATACACACATATATATGTATATATATATGTGTATATATATACATACATATATACATGTATACATATATAAATGTATACATATATAAATATATACATTTATATATGTGTATATATATATACACATCTATGTATACACATTTATGTCTATACATACATATACATATATGTATCTATATACATATATGTATGTATATACAAATATACACATACATGTATACATGTATACATATACATATACCAATACATATATAGATACATACATGTATACATATATATATATATAAATATATTTATGTATGTATATATGTGTATGCATATGTATGTATATACATACATATATGTGTAGTTGTGCATACACATAGACACAAATATGTATATCTATACTATTTTGTACACACATATGTAAATATATACAAATGTACATGTATATACATATATACAGATATATGTGTATTTGAATATATCTGTATTTGTATATATATATATATGTATATACATATATGTATACATATACATATGTGTATATGTGTAAATATGTGTACACATATAGACATATATAAATATATGTGTATATGTATATATGTGCATACATATGTGTGTACATGTATATATGCATGTATTTATACTTGTATGCACTTGTATTTACTTATTTATACATATAAATACTTGTAAATACATATATTTATATGTAAATACATAAATGTATTTATATGTATTTACATAAATGTATTTATATGTATACATAAATACATATATTTACATGTATACATGTAAATACATAACTTTACATATATATATTTACATATTTTCATGTATTTACTTTTAAATTTACATACATGTGTATTTACATATATAAATTTGTTAATATATTTAAATATGTGTAAATATCATTACATATGTAAAAAGATGTTAATTTATGTATTTACATGTATTTATATATAAATATATTTGCATATAAAGCTATTTTTATATAAATACATGTAAATATATTTACATATATGATGTCATGTAAATACCTACATATAAGATGTCATATACATATATTTACATATATTGTTATATATATATATTTACATAAAAATAGATGTGAATATATGTTAGGATATTTATACATGCAAATTTATGACCTAATAGAAATTATATATACATATATTTGAGTACATATATATGTACATACTTGTATATATATATATATATATATATATACATATATGTATGTATAGATGTGTATTTGTATATACACATATATATTATACACATATGTGTATATACACATATATATACAGATATATATTTATACATGTATATATATATACATGTATGTATATATATGCAAACATATACATATATGTGTGTATATATATACATATATGTATACACATTTATGTGTGTACATTTATGTGTGTATATATATATATATATATATATATATATATATATATATATATATATATGTATATGTATATATATAGTTATATATATATACATATACATATATGTAGACACATGTATATATATATACATATATACTTATATAAATATATATATATATATATATATATATACGTATATATGTATACACATATACATATATGTATATGTATATGTGTATACATTTACATATATATACATATATACATATATGTATATATATGTTGACATATACTTGTATATGTATATGTATATGTATATCTGTATACATATACTTCTATATACATATATATGTTTAAATATATTTATGTGTATACATATATACACATATATATATATTTAAATATATTTATTTGTGTACATATATGTATACATATATGTTTATATATATATATATATATACATATACAATTATATATATATACATATATTTTTACACATATATACATAAATGTATATATGTGTATATATATATATGTGTATATATATGTGTATTTATACATACAAATATGTATATATGTGTACACACATATACAAATACACATATATGTATACACATGTATATACGCATACACCAATATGTATTTATATATAAATGTGTACACACATATGTAAATATATACATATGTATATTTATATACATATATATGTGTATATGTATTTGTATATATGTGTATTTGTATATTTGTGTATATACATATATGTATATATATACATGTGCATATACATATACATAATTGTGTATATATATATATATATATATATATATATATATATATATATATATATATATATATATATATTTATCTGTGTACATAAGTACATATATTTACATGAATACCTGTAAATACATAAATTTACATATATGTATTTACTTATTTACATGTATTTACTTATAAATTTACAAACATGTATATTTACATATATTTCTATGTAAATATATTTAAATATGTATTAATATATTTACATTTAAATATATACAAATATATGTACAGATATTTATAAATGTATATTTATGATGTCATAAATATATGTATATGTATATGTTTATACATATATATATATGTATATATATATATATATATATATATATATATATATATATATATATATATATATATATATATATATATATATATATATATATTACAATTAGGAGAAATATTACAGGCTAAATATAATAAACTCTTTAAAAAGGAAAAAGAATCAGAAGGATATTTTCTATGGTTGATAAGCAATTATCAACATAAACTCCATATCCCCTCATTTGATAATATCCAAACAATAGAGGAAAAGACTTATATCAGTACAGATGGTACAACTACTGCTAGTACTCATCCACCTGAGTAGAGTATAATACTAAAAGCAGTCATTCCAGTTAAAGATGAACCATCACAACCACAATCATTATAAGATATAATTGCTACTCCATATAAAATCTTACCCAAAGAACTTGGTAAGAAACAAGAATTAATACCTCATATTGTAGAACAAAATAATTATACAAATCTTTATATGCAATCTTTAGGAAAACAAGCAGAAAGAATAGAAAGGCTTGTTACCAAAGAACAACCTTCTGCTACAATTATACCAAAGGCAGTTTTGTTCAAACCACCTCCAGAATTAAATAAAAACAAATTTCATATTGGAGATAATAATAAATCTCTTATGGATCAATTAATATCAAAGTTATCCCAATTAGATATCAAAGGAATACCTTCTCCAAAAATACAGATTCCTCCTTCAAATATTATCCATACACCACCTGAGTCGTCTGATAAAGGCAAAGCAAAATTACTTGAGCATGAGACAATGATGCTTCAGGAAGAAGAACCAATCATAGAAGATACTATCCAAAATCAAGAAATACTACCCCTATTTCTGAAACCATAAACATAATAGCCTATGGAAAATATTGGAAACCTATAACAGCTTTACCATATCACAAAAGATCTACACCTGTTGATATACAAATGGAAGAAGATGCCATACAACAGGCAGTATCATATTCAGGAAGATCAATACTGAATTGGCAAATAGATGGATTATCAGAATTAAAAATATTGGATGTTATGAGGCATATGACCATGTATGCTTCTGCAAATAAAATGGCAGGCAACCCTGATCAAGAGGTTGCAAAAGCAATAGTAAATGGATTTACTGGCTCGTTACGAGGATGGTAGGATTTCTATGTAGATGATGACACGAAACAAAGAATCCTCAATAATACTAGGCAATGGACCGTCAGAAATGAACAAAACCAAGAAATAATATACACAGAGAGTGATGCTGTCAACACTCTAATATATACCATTACACTTCATTTTGTAGGCAGTACAGCTTTACTAGCAGCAAGATCGGAAGATCTGCTATCTAATCTACGCTGTCCTACCCTATCTCATTATAAATGGTATAAAGATGTATTTTTCTCAAGATTATTAATAAGAGAAGACTGTCAGCTAGACCACTGGAAAGAGAAATTTATAGCTGGTCTACCATATTTGTTTGCTGAAAAAGTCAAGGAAAGACTAAAGAAAAAACATAATGGAATTATTGTCTATTCATCATATACACTTGGAGAACTCTCCGCATAAATATGTGCTGAAGGTCTTACCTTATGCACAGATATGAAATTAAAAAGACAATTAGATAAACAAAAGATCACTAAGCGAAAAGAGCTTGGTGACTTCTGTGAACAATTTGGTTACTACCTTGATAAGAAAAATATGCCTGACAATCTATATAAGAAGAAGAAAAAATACAAAAAAGAAAAGTATAAATCCAAAAATAAGGATAAAGATAGAAAGTATTATAAAAAATCTAAAAGGAAACTAATCAATAAATTTTCTCCCAATACAAAGAAAAAGAGAAAATTACCAGTTTGCTATAAATGTGGTAAAGTAGGGCATTATAAGCACCAATATAAATTAAAAAAGAAATTAGAAGCCTTACAGTTAGATGAAACAATAAAATCAAAATTATACAATATAATTAATTATGATTCTTCATCTTCCACTTCTTTTGATTCCCATATAGATCAAATCCAAGATGATGATTTAATGTAGACAGAATCTTCTGACTCCACTAATTCTTCAGATACAGAATCCTTAAGTTCAAAAGATAATGATAATTGTAGTTATCCAATATCAACACATAATGTTCATACCCTTACTCAAGAAGATAATTTCATCTTAGATATTATTGACAAAATTATTGATCCAGAAGAAAAGAGAGCTGTCATTACTCAATTTATATCGATCACAAAAAATAAAGCAAAACCAAGTCCTCTTAATAAATCCCCTGATGAATATAACTTTGCTTCAATAATGAAAAGAGTAAGTGACCAACACACTTCTCAACAAAAAGAACCAACTATTTCAGATCTCAAACAAGAAATTAAAGAAATAAAAACTGAAATAGTTCAACTCAAAAATAGAATCAAATCATTAGAATTACAACAAATGTCTCAACAAGAATTAGACACAGATGAAATAGACTTTGATGAATTAATAAAAAATCCATCATTAGATATCCCTGAATCTTCAGAAGCAAAAATAATACCTATTCCTTCTGTGAATCTAATCGACAAAATAGTAATACAAAAATGGTTTGTCTACATCAAGATAATTGTTGCTCAAGATTATAGTTTTGAAACATCAGCTTTAATAGATTCTGGAGCTGACTTAAATTGTATCAATGAAGGACTCGTACCTTCAAAATATTTTGATAAAACTACTCAAATATTGAATACAGCAGATGTAAGTAGATTATTTATTAAATATAAATTATCTAATGCTTCTGTTTGTAATAATCACCAATGTATAGATACACCATTCATAATGGTAAAAGGATTAAGCCAAGCAGTAATAGTTGGAGTTCCATTCCTTACTTTGTTATATCGTTTGACCATAAATGAAACAGGAATATCTTCAGTTATTCAAAATATTCCAATACATTTTAATTTTATACATAAACCAAAACTAAAAGAACTCAATAGTGTCAAAAGTCAATTAAATAACAAAGAAAAATTTCTTTGTACCCTTAAACAAGAAATTAAATATAAGGCTATTGAAGAACAGTTACAAACTTCTTCAATACAACAAAAAATGCAAGCCTTACAACAACATATAGAAACCTCAATATGTAGTGAACATCCCAATGCTTTTTGGGAAAGGAAAAAGCATAGTATCAGTCTACCATATGAACAAGGCTTTGATGAAAAACCAATACCTACAAAAGCTAGACCAATACAAATGAATATTATCTTATTAGATATGTGCCGAAAAGAGATTGATGATCTCCAACAGAAAAAACTAATAAGACCAAGCTCCTCACCTTGGAGCTGTGCAGCCTTTTATGTTAATAAAAATGTTGAAAAGGAACGAGGCGTTCCTAGACTTGTTATTAATTATAAACCTTTGAATAAAGTCTTGAAATGGATAAGATATCCTATTCCTAATAAAAAAGATTTATTAGATAGAGTTGCTCAAGCATGTATCTTTTCCAAATTTGATATGAAATCTGGATATTGGCAAATACAAATCCAAGAACAAGATAAATATAAAACTGCATTTAATGTTCCATTTGGACAATACGAATGGAATGTTATGCCATTTGGTTTGAAAAATGCTCCATCAGAATTCCAGAAAATAATGAATGATTTTTTTAAAGCTTACCATCATTTTATGATAGTGTATATTAATGATGTGCTAATATTCTCGGAATCAATAGATCAACATATTAAACACATTAATACATTTATACATGCAGTTAGGAATGCTGGATTAGTTGTTTCAGCTAAAAAGATAACATTATTCAAAACTAATATAAGATTTCTAGGACATATGATTCATCATGGAACTATCATTCCCATAGATAGATCCATACAATTTGCTGATAAATTCCCTGATCAAATACTTGATAAAAAGGAACTTCAAAGGTTCCTAGGTTGCTTAAATTATGTTAGTGATTTCTATCCTAACCTTGCTTTAGATTCTAAACCTTTATATGATAGACTCAAAAAGAATCCTCCACCATGGACCAATATCCATACCAAGGCCGTACAGGTAATTAAAAGCAAGGTAAAGACACTAGACTGTCTCTCCCTACCTCATCCAACTGCTTTTAAAATCATAGAATGTGATGCTTCTGACAAAGGCCTCGGTGGTATTCTTAAACAAAAAATTGATTCTCAAGAACAATTACTTCGTTATACTTCAAAAGCTTGGAGTACTACTCAATTAAATTATTCCATGGTTAAAAAAGAACTTTTAGCAATCGTTCATTGTGTTTCCAAATTCCAAAGTGATATTTTAAACCAACATTTTCTCATACAAACTGACTGCAAAGCAGCCAAGGATATTCTGCAAAAAAATGTTCAAAATTTAGTTTCTAAACAAATATTTGCTCGATGGCAGGCTATATTATCCGCCTTTGATTTTTCTATCGAACACCTTCCCGGGTCTTCCAATTCATTACCTGATTTCTTAACCCGTGAATTTTTGCAGGGGGGGCAACACTGACTCAAACGACGAACAGCCCTTATCACTTGCCTTGCAACTGTTCGAAGACAATAAGAATATTAATATTTCACCTTTACTTTCACCTATCAATATGGGTTCTCGAAGTACTCCTCGTAGAGACAAACAACCCATAACCAGTAAAATAATACAATATGAAGGGGAACAACCGCCTTTAGCAATTCGTTCGCCTTCTCAATCTCCAGTCCACCAAATTACTTATCCTAAAGCTACAGCTTCAAAACCCACATATTCTCCAGCACAAAGCAAATCTGCTACTCCATCCAATATACCCAGATCTGTCTACCATGAAAGAGCCTATCTCATGGATATTACTATCGATATCAATACTGAGCCCATAAAACTTGCTCCTCTTTATTTGCTCAACCATCTTAACCCTTCCAATGGGGTTAAAACAAGAGAATACTTTGAAGCAATATTAATGGAAATAGGATCCATTTTTGTAGTCCATTATTTTCAACAAAACACTCGGACTATTGCATATTCTAAAGTCCAGATCAAAAATATACTTTCCTATGAAGAGTGGGGTTGCAATCCCGCGCATGGAAAGAAACTTCAAAATCCAGACTTTTCATACAAGTATTTTAAGTATGCCGAATACATTGAGGCATGGCACAAATTTTTCTATTATCAAAATCCTAATTATACTCATAGCTGGTATATCCAGTTTAGATTACATATTTTAGAACGCTTTCCCACCTGGTTCAAAAACTGGTTTTTTGTGTGGGGATCAACTATTCAAATTTTACCACCTGCATTCAAAATAGTGCAGGACAAATTCCAAGCCTATAACCAGATTGATAACACGATAGACAATCACCTCTATTTTATGGCCTTGTATCAAATACCTTGGATAATGAAATAGGAGTACACCATCTCCCCTGATACCACCTCTGATTACACCTATATACCTAGACTTGGAAAGACCATTTCCGTTAAATGGTGGGACATCTTTAATATGGACCCATTCTCACTTATTCCAAAAAGAATTCCTCCAAAACCCCTGGATAAAACCCAAAGCCAGAATACAGCCAATACTTCTTTTGATTTTCCCACATACCTAAGAAATATGTTGCAAGCAAACCCTATTGCCTCAAAAGAGACATTAGAAAACCAGATGAAAGAAATATTTGCTGAGGCAGGGAGAAAGCCAGTCTCCTCTGACGAAACAGTACAATCCTCTCCCTTGCATATTAATCAATACCTCAATCTCCCAATAGAAGATTGGGAAGAAACTGACCCAGACGAAGATGAAAACGATCCGGATGAGTTCAGTCAACAACCATAGATCACCACCAATATAGAAGAAGATCATCACCGACATAAAGTTCACCACCAATACAGAAGAAGATCATCACCGACATAAAGATTCCCTTCCATTCTCATCACCGACAAACCACTGTATATTTTATATATATATATCATCTTAGGGCTCTCATTTCCCTAAGATGAACCTTGAGTCAGAAAAGCCTTTCTGACTCGGATGTGCTTGCGCCTCTAAGCTGACGCTTCAAAAGGCGAAACTCTCGTCGTAGTTTGGCAACCTAAGAACAAAGAAGTCAGCTGTTCCGGCAGTGGCAAGGCAAGCAAGGGGCAAAGCTAGTGGTAGCAATGTCAAAACACTCATTGTTGAGGGTGGTTTTGCTTTTAGAAAAAGCGATTGTTGAAGAAATGAAGAAAACTACACCAAGCAACGGGAGAGCGCGCTACCACGAAAGCCGTTGCGCGATAGCTCATCCGTTTTCTTGCTGCGCGCTAGTGAGAAAGCTTAAAAAGAAAAAAAGAGAAAAAAAGAAAAGAAAAGAAAATCTCATCCGCTGGGCTAAAATCCGAGAGGATTCCCAAGCGTTGGAAAAAATGTCACCGACCTGAAAATCTGAAAAGAACCCCGAGGCGATGGGAAAATAAATAAAAATTCTCATCGGTAGGGCTAAAACCTGAAAGGACTCCCTAGCGTTGGAAAAACTGTCACCGCGCTGAAAATCAGAAAGGAACCCCAAGGCTATGAGATAAAATAAATAAGTTCTCTCCTTCTACTCTCCAAAGTCTTTAATCTCTAAACCTATTCTCTTCCTTCCTCCAAGTCAAAGTGGTGTTAAAAGAAAATCAATAAGCATTAGCCTGACGATCATTGTTAAATGATCTTCTAAAACTTTGAAAGGTGAGTGGTGGAGGAACGAAATTGGAAATCCAAAGAGAATCTGAATGCCCTAGGACGATATACTATATTTTCAAGACTTTATTTCGCTCGAAACTCCAGAGAACTCTCATTTGAATTGCAATACCCAAGCTAAAGTTGGATGACAAAGAAATACTTGATGATTCATTGTTCCAAAGATTCAAGCAAGGACCCGATACACTCACATAGGTGCACCAAAGCGATCACAAGTGTTTAAACTATAAGACCTCCATTAAAGAAAACCATCCCCCAACATTGTTTTTCAAAATATCTGCCGGTCGTATGAGTATAACTGCCAACTACTACACCGTTCATCGCTGCGTGATGCTAAACTGCTTAGAGGGCTCTATGGCTGTAGGAGCTAAAGCTGTTAACCAACATTGTTTTTCAAAATATCTCTCTCTTGTCAAAATTTTTACTATATTTTTGTTGTTTAAAAAACTATAATTTCTTTGTTAAAATCGTAGCTTGTCCCTGCTCTGAGTTCTGTTTCAAATCCCTTCCTACATTCAAAAATTTCTAAAAAGACTTATAAAAACGAAGGAGCATGGGCACCCGTATATGATGAACACCGCGTTACCGCGATTATCGCGTTGTTGTCTCGCCTCTCTATTAGAAATTGATCAGACAAGTCAAGTCCTATAGAAAGCCATTTCTTATAGACAGCCTTAAGAAACCCCTAAGGAAATGAAAAAAATTACCAGGGTTAAAATTTTCAAACTGAGAAATTCTAAGGTCAAGTGGCATGGCTATAAAATCCACCTCGAGTTTCAAGCCTACATAACTCGCTAACACTTCACGTAAAAAACCCTAGGATGAAAATGCCCTAGGTGGGTGAGCATGGGAGTGCAATGGTTTGGAGGGAGAGTTGGTGTGCCATCTGCCCACGTGACGTCGGGATGACATTCATATTTGACATTCTCTTGTCCCTCGAAGGACAAGGAGCATCAGAGAGTTTAATGTTGCTACTCACCAGGCCCTCAAAGGACAGGGAGTGCGCGTTTGACTGCCCCTCGAAGGATAGGGAACGATAGCGTGTCTACTTCTATGCCACTCTCCTGTCTCTCGAATGAGTGCCAAAGAGGGGCAACTGTAGACACCTCACTTTAAATCTAGCAAGTTCTATGGTTTTCTTAGTCCCTTAGGATCACATTGACCTAGTGAAACCAAAATCCATAAGTCACACAACTTACCCTCAGACCCAGAACCATTTTGCCAGCCCAGAAACCCTATTACACCCTGTTTTGATCCAAAACCCTAAAAACACACTATTTTATGGAAAAAATCATTAAAAATAGTAAAAAAAATCGTTTTGACCAAAACATTTTCAGGAAGCTTCACAACAGGCTCAAGAACACGTGTGAAAAATAAATTTTCAAATTAGAGGTGTTTTGATTTGGGTGATACATGGTGTGTCACTCAAACGCGTATTCTTTACAACTCATTTTTACACGTTCTCACTCATTTCCCCTACTTTCTAGGCCATTTATCTTGGGCGTGGGGCCCAGGGAAAGCTACCCGTACCTCCCAAAATTCGTTTTTGTTATTTTTTTTAAAAAAATAAACCATCTCGGTGGTCATTTGAATGAGTGGGAACAAAGACTCTGAGAGACTTTTAGAAACCTGAGAGACTTTAGAAACTTAAGGATGGAAAGATAAACCGGAGAGATACATATAGAACCTTTGCTCTGCTCTGCACCTCAAATCTAAACTCACCTTGTTTGAACCTATTTTTCAGCACCTTGATCCCTGAAAACAATGAAAGTTCCTGACAATCTCAAAATGGCCCCACAACCGGTCAAGATCGTTATAAGCACTTCAAAGGACCACTTGCAAAGTTTCATCACGATCAAACATGTCTAAGGCAATGAACACAAAGGAATAATTTTCAGAAAAACGACCTCCACTGTGAAACGACCCTACAATTGGAACTACATTTTTGGTGTCTCAAATCACTGTGGGACCACTGCCATTAGATTCGACATGGTCAAAAACTACTATGGGTCAAGTTTCAGCTTAATCGGATACTTGAGAACAAAGATATGAGAAAAACATTGAAACAGGAGGGGCCGCACACTATTCTCGTGTGGCCTCACTGCACCAAAACACCATTAAAGGTGGTTGTTTTTACAGCCATAGACAGTCACTTTCGAGGTCCGTAACTCACTCGTTCCAAATTGGACCGCTCCCAAATTTGGTGACCAAATTCGTCTCATTAAGAAAAACAATTCAATATGTGGCAAGCGCTGAGACGATCTCCAAGCACGGAGAAAAGCTAGAGAGAAGTTGCCGATCCATGAAGAAATTACAGAAAATTCAGTAACGACATGCCTCACTCAATGGACCAAATCACAATTTTCACGCAACGGATCAACGCCAAACCAATTCCATTGTGTGCGTATGACCCAGGGTTAACATTGGTCCGAACCCCGTACGTGATGGACGGTCAGATTTCATGCACGAAGTCCATGAAGTGATTGAAATTCCGGCCGCCGGATTCCAAATTCCGACCAAAACTCAAAAGTTGCAAAATCTTCGTACGGGCTCCAAATCGCATCCCGTTTCATGCCACGTGATCATGATGACATGCTTAGTGAACTACGATGAAAACATTATAGAAAAACATCAAGGAACGAGTGTACTATTGATCCAAAGTTTCCAACATTCAAACAAATTTCATGTCTCGTGATCATGGCTCAAAAACATGATTCATGGCTCGAAGTTGATATCAAAATGATCACCAAGTCGAGCCCTATAATCAAACGATAATCTTTCGATCAAATAGGCATCAGAGCAACCCCGGGTCAGCACCGACTGGGTTTCTCTCTCTTCCTCTGTCAGTCGGCAAGACCTAACACCGATTGCATTTCTCCTCATCCTCTGTCATCAGTGAGACCTAGCGTTGACTAGGTTTCTCTCTCTTCTTTTGTCAATCGATAAGACCTAGCACCAATTGGTCTTCTCTCTCTTCTTGTGATAGTCGGTGAGACTTAGTGCCAACTAGTTTTATCTCTCTATCAGTCGATGAGACCTAGTGTCGACTGGTTTTCTCTCTCTTCCTCTATCAATCGACGAGACCTCTCACCGACTGGTTATCTCTCTCTTCTTCTGTCAGTTAGCGAGACTTGGCACCGACAGCTTCCTCCCTCTCTCATCTCCTGAAACAGTCGGCAATGTCTAGCACCGATTGCATCTTTTTTCCTTTCTTCTCCCTCCTCTCTTTCTTCTTCTCTCTCCTTCTGTCTATTCCCTTCTTCTCCTCAAACCATTCCTCTGCTACTCTTGCATTCGACCAAGGGGGATTGAGGTTAGCATCTCATGGCAGGCCTGTCGTCTAGTCGTAATGTTGTTACGCCATGATCACTTGGCCCGCTTTACTTCCAGACCATCAATATTTATAATAACGTCTAGTGGTGATCCTGTGAGCTGGTCTTCGTTACTGAGCCCGTTTTCCTACCACGTTAGGCCAATTATCAACCAGCCTAGTCACTGCTCTGATCCTCTCGCTGGGTCGAATTCTTCTCTCCCCCCATCTTTCTTCTCTCACCGGTTGATAACACCTGCCCCCGTTTTCGAATGAGGTTCCCGAGAGAGCGATCTCATAAGCATCTCGGGTCTCCCCCGAAACTCGAGAAGTGCGTCGCTTGATCATCCAGGATCTGAAGGGCGAGATCGAGGCACCTAACCAGCTTGGCGACTCCACTAGGGACTTACTATTCCTTAGTCGGATCATTCTTGTTTGGCTAGTCTCTTCTTTTATTATCTTCTTTCATTCTCTTTTCATATTCACTTATGGTTGATGGGTTTTGTAACCCATTTATCCAGATCGGGGATTTTCTTATCCTCTAATTCGAGAGTGTCCCCAAGGAATAGGGTCCTTTGACTTCGTTCCTGACCATCCTCTTGAGCAAAGACTCCTTGTCTCGCTCCTAGGTCTTAACCTAGACCGGTGTGAGGAGGGACTTGAAGGTCCCTCACTCCCCATCTCTTCGCTCTGGTGGAAACTCCACCAAGGCGCCCTGCATAGGCAGCACTTATGTTACCCCACACATCATACACCCAGCCACCGGCAAGTCATTTGCTAGTCGAGTTCTTGAGGTAAGCCGGAAGGCTGCCCAATCCCTTCTACAAAAGGCAAGTAAGTTGTCATTGCTCTTATGGGTCGCCATACGGCTACCCCCAACAATTCTGCACCATTGGTCTCTATCCCTAGAGGCTCAACACTTCGAGGCGTAAACCCCACGGTCTCCATCCCTCACACATATCACAAGGCTTGTGGGTCACCCACTCGAGCCACACCTCGGGGCATCAGTTACGTCGAATCCATGTCCAAGATCGAACCTTCCAAGGCCAGGTTCTGTGCACGCTACTCATATGCATCTCACTGCTGGAGGCAGTGCAGTTATTACAACAACCCGAGTACGCAGGAGATGACCTCTTTGTCCTCCTACTATGCACACACAACCGCACCCTATAAGGGGCAAGTCGGCACCCGTTCTCTTATTGACACCTGCTGGTAGTTCTTGACCTCTTAGGGCCAGATAACCTGCATGAGCCCGGGTGGACCCTCAAGTCCCCTGAGATCCTTCTCCAAAGGGCGCACACGCGTCACCATCTCAAGCATCCCCTCGCCCTCAACTCATGCCTCCTCATGAGTTAACCCTGCTCCTGCCTGCTCCTTCTTCATTGAGCAAGCACCTTCAGCCTTGGTACTCGAAGGTTTTCCCCAAGAGTACCATCCTGAACCAGCCCTATCACTTAGGTCATGTCTCTAGAGCTCATAAGAGAGCTCGGGGCATGGACCTCAAGGAAGATCAAGTCCTTTATCCTCCCTGGCCCAAGATGACTTCAGTTCCTGGCCCTCATCCATTGCCGCATCTAAGGAAGACAGCTCTCTCTTGTGCCAGAATAGTTGACCTACCGCGACCTAGATCGCAGTTTTGGCCAACGGTCCATCAAAACCTCAAGGCTAAATGTGATGGAGGCCTGCAAATTTTTACTTGGGAGGTGACCAAGGCAGTCAAAACTGCCAATTTTGATGACCCTCTTCACCTGAATCCCTTCTATCCCCTTTAGACAATGAACCCTGAATCCCTTCTATCCTCGTCAGACAGTAAACCTTGAAGAACATGAGCCCTGTGCTGTGGTTACTGTCACAGAAGAAGTCCTGACCACTCAGCAGCCATGGTCTCAAGACTGTCGAGAACCTGTCCAAACACGATCCGTGTACAGGAGTCAAGTTCAGTCAGGGCATGCTGACCCCTTACTGACTGACCTACCACATATGACCCGTCATGCTCACATGCCTACAGTTGCCACTAACGTTGACCTCCCTATAGAAACTGTCAGCGTAATGGTCGTAAGCGAGCCCGGTGATGCGCAAGAGGATCATATGAACAAGTTTGAGAATATGGTGCATGTGATGATGGAGAAGATCGATCGTATTGATGTGCCCTGCCAATCGGCTAACCATGAGGTCAATTCCCATCACTTTGATGGTGCACCTCCACGGCAGCCCCCTCAGTCTACCTCACAAGACAATTCTATCCCTCATCTGGTCTCTCAGTTAGATGTTGACACTATGGTCACCCTCAGCCTAAAGAACAGACAAATTCCGAGGATATAGGGTGCGATGTCTTATCAATGACCTTACCCCTCCTATATTGATTAGGTCCCTTCCCCTCAGACTATAAGAAATGGAAGTTTCCCTTATTCAGTAGAACCACCTCCCTAAACCAGCATATTGCCCACTTTCAGGCAACATGTCAGGAAACAGTGGCTGACGGGAGACTTCTTCTCCGACAGTTTGTTGAGACCCTCGATGGCTCGACATTCCAATGGTATACCCGGCTTCCTCCAAACTCGGTGCATACATGGGAGGAGATGGAGAAATTGTTCCATCAACGCTTCTATGAGGTCGAGAGAGAGATTCAAACTAGCGAACTTCTCACCCTGACTCAAGAACCAGAGGAACCCATGGATCAGTTCATATCAAGATGGAGAAACTTGGCTTCTCGCCATCCTAATCCTATGCCTGAGAAGGAAGCAGTCTAGACTTACGTGTAGAACATGCGACCTGAAATCGCTCTACATGTCGAGGCATCCAATCCGACCTCCATGTCAGAGTTGATCTTTAAATCAGTTCGCATGGAAAGTTTGTCACACCATCATGGTAGGACACAACAACCTTCTACAAGTTTAGTAAACAACCGAGGCAATGGTAGCTCTCGAAATAACACACAGGGTAGACAACAAAAGGGGGAAATCGGTGCAGCAATCGTGGTCACTAATTCAAGGAAGTCTCCCTCCCAAACTTTGACCTTTCAAAACGTTTTGAGTACATAACTCATATGAGTTATGTACATATGTACACGAGTACTCAAAACTCATACGTACTCATATGTACATACGTACATATGCATTTTGTACATATGAGTACTCAAAACTCATATGTACATATGTTTTGAGTTCGTATGTACGTATGAGTTATGTACATATGTACATAACTCTATGTACTCAAATGTACATATGTACATATGTACATTTGTTTTGAGTAGATATGAGTTTTGAGTACATTTGAGTACTCAAAATATTTTGAGTACTCTATGTATATGTGTACATATGTACTCATGTATGTACTATATTTACTCTATGAGAACTCATAATGTACTAAAAACTCATAGAGTACACTTGAGTACTTATATGTACGCAATGTACTCTATGTACTCATGAGTACTACGTACTATATGTACTCATATGTACATATGTACATACATATGTATACATGTACACATGTATACATATGTATACATGTATATATATGTAAATGTATGTACATATATACATGTATACATACATATGTAAATATGTATACATATGTATATGTATAGGTATATATATATACATATATATATATATGTGTGTTTGTGTGTGTGTATGTGTGTATACATATACATATGTGTACATATATGTACATACACATATGTATATGTATAAATGTATACATATATGTAAATATGTATACACACATATGTATATATATGTATATATATATGTACTCTATGTACGCTACGCATATATATATGTATATACATATATACATATATACATATATCTATATATATATGTATATATTTATATATATATATATATATATATATATATATATATATATATATATATATATATATATATATATATATAGATACATATATATGTTTATACATATATATGTATATACATATATATATATATATATATATATATATATATATTGTATATTACATATATATAATATGTAGATATATATATACAATTTATATATATATATATATATATATATATATATATATATACACACATATGCATATACATATATATGTATATATATATATACATATATATATGTATATATTTATATACATATATACATATATATATATGTATGGGAAAAGATGAGATTAGCCCCAACGGTCCAGATTGAATCTAGGTCGATCCGACTAGTAAAGGAAGAGAGAGAAGACCAGTCGATGCTAAGTCTCACCGACTGACATAGGAAGAGAGAGAAACCCAGTCAGTGCTAGGTCTCATCGATTGACAGAGGGAGAGAGAGAAAATCAGATGGTGTGAGGTCTCGTCGACTGACAGAGGAAGAGAGAGAAAACCAATCGATGCTATGCCTCACCAGTGACATCAAAAGGGGACAAATGAAGATAGAGATGAGAGGAGAAGATGGACAAAGAATCGAGAAAACCGATGCTAAGCCTCGTCGATTGCAATAGAAAGAGAGAGAAGAGAGAGAAGAGAGAAAGAGAGAGGAAACCAACCAAGGCTAAGCCTCACCAGTTGCATCAGAAAGAGAGAGAGAGAGAAAGAAAGACAGAAGAGGGAGAAAGAGAGAGGAAAGAAGGAGAGAGAGTGGGAGGAGAGAGAAATTGCATGCTCGAAAGGTATCGACCCTTTTATTCTCTCTTCTCTCTCTCTCCAAGACGTACTCACAGGCTTAAACAAGGAATCAAAATTTTTATTCAATCTTCAAACCATCAACTGAAGGCGGAGTGTCCCTTTTACAATGAGGCAGTGCTTGTTTATATAGAATTGTGCTTAACATCGGTCGATTGATCCAAATTAGACCTAATTACTATAAAAGAAGATTTAATTGAATTAAAAGCATTTCTAAAAATAGGTGCAAAAGGACTATTTTGCCTCTGTCTAATAATGTGTGGAATTTTAAAATAGTCTTTACTGCTGCCCGAGAACTTGTATGATCTTTCGTTGCTGACCCGAGGTTGCTCTGATGCCTGTTTGATCGAAAGATTATTGTTTTCTTGTAGGGCTCCACATGGCGATCGTTTTGATACTAACTTCGAGCCATGAATCATGTTTTTGAGCCATGATCATGAGACTTGAAATTTGTTCGAATCTCGAAAACTTTGGATCGATAGTGTGCTCTGTCCTTGATGTTTTTCTATAATTTTTTCATTGTAGTTCACTAAGGTTGCTGTCATGATCACGTGGCATCAAACGGAACGCGATTTGGAGCCCGTACGAAGATTTTGCAACTTTTGAGTTTTGATCGGAATTTAGAATCCGGCGGCCGAAATTTTAGTTACTTCTTGGGCTTCATGCATGAAATCTGACCGTCCATCATGTACGGGGTTGGGATCAATGATAACCCTGGGTGGTACGCACACAATGGAATTGGTTTGGCATTGATTTGTTGCGTGAGAATTGTGATTTGGTCCATTGAGTGAAGCATGTCGCTAGTTTTTGTAATTTCCTCACGGATCGGCAACTTCTCTTTTGCTTTTCTCCCTGCTTGGAGATTGTCTCGGGGTGTGATACATATCGAATTGTTCTTCTTGATGAGACGAATTTGCTCACCAAATTTGGGAGTAATCCAATTTGGAACAAGTGAGTTACGGACCTCGAAAGTGACTGTCCATGACTGTAAAATCAACCATCTTCAATGGTGTTTTGGTACAGTGAGGCCACACGGGAATAGTGTACGGCCCCTCTTATTTCAATGTTTTTCTCATATCTTTGTTCTCGAGTGTCCGATTAAGATGAAACTAGGCCCATAGGAGTTTTCGACAGTGATGAATCTAATGGCGGTGGTCCCATAGTGATTTGAGACACCAAAAATGTAGTTCTAGTTGTAGGGTCTGTATCAAGGTGCTAGAAGTCATTTTTTCAAAAATTCTTCCTTTGTGTTCATTGCCTTAGACATGTTTGATCGCGATGAAACTTTGCAAGTGGTCTTTGGAAGTACTTATAAAGATCTTCCGGTTTTGGGGCCATTTTGAGGATTTCAGAAATTTTCATTGTTTTGTAGGCTTTATTGACCTGCTTCCTATCCGGGACCAAGGTATTGAAAAATAAGTTCAAACAAGGTGAGTTTAGATTTGAGGTGCTGAGCAGGGTAAAGGTTCTATTTGTATCTCTCCGGTTTATCTTTCCAGCCTAAAGTTTCTAAAGTCTCTCAGGTTTCTGAAAGTCTTTTAGAGTCTTTCTTCCCACTCCTTCAAATGACCACCGAGATGGTTGTTTTTAAGAAAAAAAAAACAAAAAAGAATTTTGGGAGGTGCGGATAGCTTTCCCTAGGCCCCATGCCCAAGTTAAAGGGCCTAGAAAGTAGGGGAAATGCTTGAGAACATGTAAAAATGAGTTATAGTGAAACGCATTTGGGCGACACACCTAGTGTCGCCCAGATCAAAACACCATAATTTGAAAAATTATTTTTCACACGTGTTCTTGAGCCTGTTGTGAAGCTTCCAAAAAATATTTGGGTCAAAACGAATTTTTTACTATTTTTAATGAGTTTTTCCATAAAATAGTGTGTTTTTAGGGTTTTGGATCAAAACAGGGTGTAACAAGGTTTGTGGGCTGGCAGAATGGTTCTTGGTCCAAGGGTAAGTTGTGTGACTTATGGATTGTGGTTTCACTAGGTCAATGTGATCCTAAGGGTCCAAGAAAACCATAGAACTTGCTAGATTTAAAGTGAGGTGTCTATAGTTGCCCCTCTTTGGCACTCGTTGTCACTCGAGAGACAGTAGAGTGGCAAAGAAGTAGACACGGTATCGTTCCCTGTCCTTCGAAGGTCAGACAAACGCGTACTCCCTATCGTTCGAGGGCCAGGTGAGTAACAACAATAAACTCTTTGACGCTCTCTGTCCATCGAGGGACAGGAGAATGTCAAATATGAATGTCATCCCGATGTCACGTGGGCAGATGGCACACCAACTATCCCTCCAAACCATTACACACCCATGCTCATCCACTTAGGGCATTTTCATCCTAGGGTTTTTCTCGTGAAGTGTTGGCAAGTTATGCGGGCTTGAAACTCGAGGTGGATTTTACAGCCATGCCACTTGACCTTAGGGTTTTCTCAGTTTGAAATTTTAACCCTGGTAATTTCTTTGATTTCCTTAGGGGTTTCCTAAGGCTGTCTACAGGAAAGGCTTTCTATAAGACTTGACTTGTCGGATCAATTCCGAATAGAGAGGTGAGACAGCAACTCGATAATCGCGGCAACGCGGTGTTCATCATATACGGTTGCCCATGCTCCTTCGTTTTTATAAGTCTGTTTAGAAATTTTTTAATGTAGGAAGGGATTTGAAACAAAAATCAGAGCAGGGACAGGCTACGATTTTAACAAAGAAATTAAAGTTTTTTAAAGAACAAAACATATAGTGAAAATTTTGACAAGAGAGAGATATTTTGACAAACAATGTTAGTTAGCAGCTTTAGCTCCTACAACCATAGAGCGCTCTAAGCAGTTTAACATCACGCAGCGATGAACGGTGCAATAGTCGGCAGTTATACTCATACGACTGTAAAGTTTCTATTATTTTTATTATATATATATATATATATATATATATATATTTCCTTTGCCCCTGTTGGGGGATGGTTTTCTTCAATGTAGGTCTTACAGTTTAACCGCTTGTGACCGCTTTGGTGGACCTATGTGAGTGTCTCGGGTCCTTGCTTGAAATCTTTGGAACATTGAATCATCAACTATTTCTTTGTCTTCCAACCTCAGCTTGTGTATTGCAATTCAAAGGAGAGTTCTCCAGAGTTTCGAGCGAAACAGAGTCTTGAAAATATAGTATACCGTCCCAGAGCATTCATAATCTCTTTGGATTTCCAATTTCGTTCCTCCACTACTCACCTTTCAAAGTTTTAGAAGATCTAGGTCCTTTAACAATGATTGTTAGGCTAATGCTTGTTAATTTTCTTTTAACACCACTTTGACTCGGAGGAAGGAAGAGAATAGGTTTAGAGATTAAAGACTTTGGAGAGTAGAAGGAGAGAACTTATTTATTTTATCTCATCGCCCTGGGGTTTCTTTTGGATTTTCAGCCCGGTGACATTTTTTCCAACACTAGGGAGTCCTTTCAGATTTTGCCCTACTGATGAGATTTTTTATTTATTTTCTCATCGCCTCGGGGTTCTTTTTGGATTTTCAGGCCGGTGACATTTTTTCCAACGCTTGGGAATCCTTTCGGATTTTAGCCCAGCGGATGAGATTTTATTTTTTTTTCTTTTTTTCTTTTTTTTTCTTCTTTCGAAGAAGAAGAAGAAAAGATGGATAAAGGAAGAGGAAGGGAAAGAAGAGTCAAAGGTGCCTCTTTTTTTCTTTTTAGCAATTCTCCTTAAGATCATGTAAGACTTCGATCATCTTTCCCTCCTCCAAGGGGCAAGGAAGTTCTTTCTTTGATTTCCCTTGATCCAGGTTGGCATCCAAAATCACTTTGACAATTGTTGGTTAATTTTCGTTGAACTTTTCCTTTAAACTGCTCCACTTGAACCTCGATTTTGGGATTAAAACTCATTCTCAATTTCAAAATCCCATAGCCCTCTGTATGGACGGATGGGCTCATTAGGATTTTCCTGTTAATGGAGTACTTTATGTTACACATTAGATGTTAATGCCTTTTGGAGTGTGAGGGATGAATGCCTCATTTGGTTATTTGCAAGGGGTGAGTGATCACCTAATTCCTTTTCGGTGATTTTTTTTACTGCAAATTTCGAATTGTTTCTCTGGGGTTAACTCGTAGTAGACTCCTTTTCAGTGCTTGAGCATAGATGAGACTCTCGCACAAGAGGAGTGGTTGAGTTGGTACTAGATGGCCTTACGACATGTTGGGAGTCAACAAAGAAGGGTTCAATCTCATTAGTTTTCCCTGTTGTATTAAACGACCTTATGAAGTGACGAGAATCAACAAACAAGGGTTCAATCTTATTAGTTGTCCCTATTGTATCCTCTTCATGAGAGGAGTTTGCCCCTATTGAACATTTTGAGGGGGTTGCCACTGCAAGTCTTTTCGTTCCGTTGGGAACTTGCTCTTCCCAGGATGCATTCTCTTGACATGGTCATGCTCAGTTATCGAAGTTGTGCTCATGTTGTTAATGACTTTAGAGATCCTGCCTCTTGAGGAGGTAACATGATCAGATTTTTAATATTTAATTCTTTATCCCAGATTGGTGGATCACTCAAGAAATCTTATTACGGTGGCCCAGGTGGGCCCCTTATAATTTTGAAAGGTGTTAGCCCCTTATTTGGATGCGTAGTGGGACTTCAAGGTGTTGGCCCCTCGTTTAGAAGATGTCCCCCTCTCATTAGCTCTGACCATGTCAATCTCTAGGGTATCATCTTCGTCATACTGGTCCCACTTAGGAGGGTCATTAGAGTTCGGGGATGAAGAGTTTCCTCTAAGAAGACTCAAAAGATCTTCTTCAGCCTCTTGAAGAAGATGATCATCAACGAATATGAATTGACTAGGATCATCCTCTTCGTCTCCGTTCTCAATCATATGAATGACAACATCCTCCTTTGAGTTACTCGAAGCTCCCATTTCTTCGATCATTGTGGCCGTATTTTTTGGGAGAGGGTTTGTGAAGATACCCATCTTTTGATTAGATTTCTCAACAAGTTGATTTCTAGGTCTGACAGTGATGTCGCCCCTATTGATCAACCCTTGAATCACCCTCTTCAAATAGAAACAGCTTTGGGTATCATGAGCCTGGTTTTTATGCCACTTGCACCATCCGTTCTTATCCTTAACCTCAAATGGTGGTTCAGATGGTGGTGGGAGTTAAATCATGTTTTTCTTTAAGAGTAACTCCAACACTTTTTCTAACGGGTCTTTGAGAGAAGTGAAGTTCTCCTCTCGCCGTTGATTGTTATTTTAAGCGTTAACTCTAGGCTGACCCCTTCGAATTTGATTCCTATTGTTATGCTGAGTGGCTGAACCTTGAGCCGGTCCGTTAATGACAGCCTCAACTAACCTGACCAGAAACATTCCCCTTACCATTTCTCTTACTCTTATTCTGCGGAGTCGTGATGGGTTTGTTATCAGACCTAGTGCTAAAGGGTGTCCCTCGCGTCCTTTCATATCGTGCCACCCGCTTGATCATAGAGTCGAAAGCATGGGTGACAATGCCTTGGCTGAAGAAAGTCCTGTATTTAGGAGCGGCAGCTTCTAAGACCATGGAAATTTTAGCTGGGTCTATAAGTGGACATTCGATGACTCGCATCGCCTCCTTGCGGAATCGACTAATGAAATCCTTGAAGGATTCTCTGGTGGTTTTTTTTTGTGGCACTGAGCTCACCCTGGGAGAGAGATCTTGGTGTCGACCCATGGTAATGAGAGATGAACTGGTTGAACATTTTGTTTGAAGTAATGTGTGGTTGAGCGGTCATTATTCTCTAATGCCAATTCAAGGCCTCACCAGTCAATGTTTGTGAAAACAGAGCCTTTAGCTGGTTAGGCCTATCTCGCAAAGCTTGAACGAAGAGGAGGTACACATTGACGTGAATTTCTGGGTCACTCTTCTCATTGAATTTGTTTCTAAACTCTAGGATTACAAACCCTGGGGGAAGGTCTTCCATGCCTCCAAGGGTCTCATCAACATAAGCCTTTTGGGGTAGGATTTCTTGCCTATGGATTCTTACAAGCATATCTTGTATCGCCTTTGTGGTGCTGTCTTGTTGGGTATTTGACATGATAATAGGCCCACCAGTCGGTGGGTTTCCAAGCATAGCCTGATGAGTTGAGACTTGGGGTACAAACTATATATATTTTGTGCGAACTATATTTTGTAGAATATATATATATATATATTGTAAAAAAATATATATATACAATATATACAAAATATACATACAATATGTACAAAATATTTTGTACAAAATATATATACGTTATATGCAAACTATATTGTATATATATTTTGTACTATATATACAAAATATAATACAAAATATATATAGTACAAAATATATATACAATATATACAAACTATATTGCATATATATTTTGTACTATATATACAAAAGATAGTACAAAATATATAGTTACAAACTATATGTAACTATATAGTTTGTTACAAACTATATGTTAGGACAGTTACATATGTTACAAACTATATAGTTTGTAACTGTTACAAACTATCATACACATATGTAACATATATATAACATATAGTTATGTAACTATTACATAACTGTTACAAACTAACTGTCAGGACAGGTTCCTAACAATAGTTAGGACAGTTACACATATAGTTGGTCATGTCAATAGTTAGGAGCCGACTCTCAAGCAAAGAGAGTCCTGGAATGGGGACATTCCACTCATAACTTATGTGGGCATTCCAGGACAAAGTTTTGAAGACCGAAGAAGCGAGAACTGCTATCATACAGTCCGCTAAGTAATTCGAGTGTGCTCCTTGCAGAATCTCACTATATGCTTAACACAAGCCAGGATAAGCTTCCATCGAGTCTGAAAGCCCTCTCTTCTCTTCCATTAATGAGCTAAACACTCTCTATGGTGATTGAATGGACATCAAAAGGAACCCACCGCCTACAAAGCTTTATGAAAGCTGGTCACCAGTGGTAGTACTTCGAAACCAATCAACAACAAAATGCAACTCGGAATATATTCCTCATACAAACACATCTATCGGATGTATGAACTGTATGGAAATCTTTTCTAACTGCAACAAGGTGATAATAGTCTCAGTGAATATTATAGTCCTCTCCGAGGGGGGTTGTTGATACGAGGTGTAGAGCGCAGTTTGGTCAGCGCATCTGTTTTGGGTACAGAGGGCCATAGGTTCGATTCCTACCACATAGAGGCTAGACATCGGTTGAGCTCAATTGGGCCGTCCATTGGGACAGGATCCTAGGTTTTACTAAGTTTGATTTGAGGTGAAAACCTCGCTTCCCTTTGGTTCCTCCTGTCCCTCTTCTGAACCAGGATTTACGGTCTAATTCCTCAGATTTCATTTACCTGTTTTCATCAAGCTTCCTACTTCACAATCGTATCTCCCCTATCCTCAAGGAAGTACGAGTCCGGGTCCTCTGTGCCCTCTTTTGTGCCCTATTTCTAGCTTTTAGGTTCTGGTCCCCGTTGTGCCTGAAGACCTCTCCTATCGATTTAGTCTGCTCTTTCAACTCGAACGGTCTTGAAAAGGAGGAAGTTGATGGTTTTATTGGCCTTTCGCCCTTCCCGTACTTTCTAGGCACTCTTACGTCCGTCGTTAGCTCGGGGGGATTTTGGTTGGTGATCTCATCCGTACTCTTTCTCTCAGATGTATTGAAACAAACCACACCCCCCTTACTCCATAGGGGACAGAGCTTGACTACTGTGAATAAGCGGCCAGGAAGTTCAGACCCGAACTTGAGATAGAGATTAAGGCACAAGTTTAACAATTATTGGCTGCCATGCAAAGTTTATCCGAACAGAGAAGCATCCAGATTGGTTAGCAAACGTCGTGCCGGTAAAGAAAAAGAATATGCAGATTCATCTTTATGTCAATTTCTGTGACCTCAACAAGGCGGCCTGTCCCAAGGACAATTTTCCCCTGCCTAATATTCTGATTCTCATTGATCATACGGTAGGGTACAAGATGTTTAGTTTCATGGATTGGTACAGCACACTTCGTTTCAGATCAAGATGGCTCTTGAAGACATAAATAAGGAAGACCTCGTTCATCACACCAGTTGGCATGTACTGAAATACTGTAATGCCATTCAACCTAAAGAATGCTTGGACTCTCCACAATTGAGTTGAGGTACTTAATAACTCCTTGACTTTGTTGTTCACATTCAGTATCAGCTTGCCAGTGTTACTATATATATATATATATATATATATATATATATATATATATATATATATATATATTACAATATATATATTACAATATATATATTGTACACATATATATTTACAACATATATATATTATAAATATATATATATATATATATATATATATATATATATATATATATATATATATATATATATATATAGTGTACTATATATATTTAGTAATATATATATAGTACAAAATATATATATATATGTTACAAAATATAGTTACATTATTTTGTAACTATATGTTACATATGTTACACATATAGTTTGTGACATATAGTTTGTAACTATATTGTTACATATATAGTTACTAAATTGTAACTGTTACAATATTGTTACATATATTGTAACAATATTGTAACTATAATGTTACAAACTATATGTAACTGTTACATATAGTTACATATGTAACTATATATTGTTACATGTAACTATATGTAACTGTTACAATATTGTTACATACAGTTACATATAGTTTGGAACATTTACAAACATATAGTTACAAACTATATGTGTATGATAGTTTGTAAACTATATGCTTGAGAGTTCCTAAGTATTGAAATACCCATATAGTTTGTAAACTATCATACACATATGGTTTGTGACAGGTTACAAACCTGTTAGGAACGGTTACAAACTTTTTGACCTGTTAGGACCGGCTTGAGAGTGTAACAGTGTAACAGGTTAGGACAGGCTTGAGAGTGGGTTAGGACAGGTTACATATAGTTACATATGTAACTATATATTGTTACATGTAACTATATGTAACTGTTACAATATTGTTACATACAGTTACATATAGTTTGGAACATTTACAAACATATAGTTACAAACTATATGTGTATGATAGTTTGTAAACTATATGCTTGAGAGTTCCTAAGTATTGAAATACCCATATAGTTTGTAAACTATCATACACATATGGTTTGTGACAGGTTACAAACCTGTTAGGAATGGTTACAAACTTTTTGACCTGTTAGGACCGGCTTGAGAGTGTAACAGTGTAACAGGTTAGGACAGGCTTGAGAGTGGGTTAGGACAGGTTACATATAGTTACATATGTAACTATATATTGTTACATGTAACTATATGTAACTGTTACAATATTGTTACATACAGTTACATATAGTTTGGAACATTTACAAACATATAGTTACAAACTATATGTGTATGATAGTTTGTAAACTATATGCTTGAGAGTTCCTAAGTATTGAAATACCCATATAGTTTGTAAACTATCATACACATATGGTTTGTGACAGGTTACAAACCTGTTAGGAACGGTTACAAACTTTTTGACTTGTTAGGACCGGCTTGAGAGTGTAACAGTGTAACAGGTTAGCACAGGCTTGAGAGTGGGTTAGGACAGGTTACAAAGTTAGGACAAAGTTCGAAGAAATGGGGTTACCCAGGCTTGAGAGTGAGTTCCTAACTATTGAAATGCGGCTTGGCTGATATAGGTTCCCACATAAGTCCTGACCTCCTGTTATAGGATGTTCACCAGGTCCTACTATACGTGGAGTTGCTTTGAGGCAAAGGATTATGGAGGGATGCTCATAGTTAAAGTTACGCGATTCCCAACCGCCTCGGCTCTTAATGTTAGGTTACCCTCATGCCGTCAACGCGCATATTGGGGGGTTTTGAAAAATTTGTTTTCTGGTTTTTTGGGATTCTCGGTCAGTGTGTGCTAGAGTGTGTAAAGAAGCACGCAAATGAAAATAAAGTCAAGCACATAGGTACACAATAAAAAAGAAAACAAGTGAGCGGTCAGCGCTGATCGAGCCTAGCGATGCGGGCTTCGAGTCGAAACTCGCTTGAGGCATAATATAGATAGAGGGGTGAGGAACCACTAAGAATGTATGGTCTAAGCAGTGAAACTAGGCACAGTTCTTGCTAAGTCGAGCGTGACACAGTTCAGGGAGAGTGCAAGCAACCCTCAACAATATATATATATATATATATATATATATATCTTTTAAATTTGATGAGAAATAATTAAACTAATCATGATGAAAGTAGGGAAAACAGGAATCCAACCAAAATTAACTAGCTAGAATGAAATCAGAAAGTCAAGACTAGAGCAAACCTACCTGAAGAAAAAAACATTTTGGTATTTTTAAAAATTTTACTTTAAGATAAAATTTTGTGATCATGCAGGTAAGAGTCTCTGGAAGAGACCTAAAATTTTTAGAACAATGTGATACTTTTTATTTTGGGCGACACAGATAGTGTCGCCCTTGTAAGCTGGGGGACACCAGCTGTGTTGTCCAAAAGACATAGTTTTATTTTATTTATTTTATATTTTTTTATGATGGATTTTGATACAATGAAACTACTGTATACTTTTAGAAACAAGAAAAACAATTTTTTTTGATGAAATAAATTAAAATAACTGGAAAATAATGAAGTTCAGATAGAAAAGACCTATATCGAGTAAAATAGTTTTTTGGTATTTTTAAAAAATTTATTTTGATCTGAAACTTTGTGATCAGAATTTAGATAGGTTCTAAAATATATTTAAAAATTTTCAGAGAAATAAAACATGTCTTGGTTTGGGCGACATAGGGCGTGTCGCCCTTGCAAGCTGGGCGACACTCGGTGTGTCAACCAAAAACCTATTTTATTTTTTAATTTTTTTCATATATTTTTCTTGTATATATTGATAAAATACGATTACTTTAAACTTGTAGAAATAGCAAATAAAATATTTTTTGATTAAAATAAAGCAATAGGAGGGGACTGCATGTCTAACATAAAACTATTTCTTTTGTATTTTTAAATATTTTATTTTGACCTGAAACTTTGGGAAAAGTCACAAAATGGTACCTATAACACTGAAAGTTTCAAAAGTTTGTGATATTTTTAAAATTTTGATGCTCGGATTACGCTCGATTTTCCCCACGGTGGGTGCCAAACTATTTACAGCGTAGAATCGAGCGATCTAACGATGTAGATCACCTTGATTTAACACTTCAAACTGATACAAATGAAAAGGAAAAGATATTGTAGAGAAAGTGGAAACAATGGAATTCAGATCTGAGATCAGATCTGCCCGAAAACGAGCGGACCTGCTCTCAGATCTGTGGCAAAGCCAGTGTGATCTGAAGCATTTCCTAACAAGATTTTCAATAAAAAAAATCAAAATCAGATCAAAACAAATAAAGTAAAAAAAAATAAAGAAGAAATGAAGGGAGAATGAGTACCTGACCGAGCCGGATGTCTCAGGACTCCCTGAGGGCTCGCCGTATCAAAACTAGTTCCCCTTTGCCCTTCTGATTTCGGTGTTGATGATTAGAGAGTCTCTGTAGTATTGGGGTGGTTGGACCCTAATTTCGGATCTAGGGTGAGTTTAGATTTGAGCTGCATAGAAGCGTAAAGGTTCTCTCTTTATCTCTCAGGTTTATCTTTCCAGCCTAAAGTTTCTAAAGTCTCTCAGGTTTTTAAAAGTCAGAGTCTTTGTTTCTACTTCCTCAAATAACCACCAAGATGGTTATTTTTAGAACGAGGGATTTGTTGCGGCAGTCTATTCCCGGCAACCAACAAGTCCTCAGTCAACACCATTCGGATATAAAAAAAATGAATTTTGGGAGGTACGGATAGCTTTCCCCTGGGCCCCACACCCAAGATAAATGACCTAAAAAGTCAGGGAAACGCATGAGAATGCATTCAATGAAAACGCATATGGGTGACAAGGGTAGTGTTTTCCAGACTTGGGTGACACAGCCTGTGTCTCCCATGTCAAAACACCTATGATTTGAAATTTTCTCTTTCACACGTGTTCTTGAGCTTGTTGTGAAGCTTCCATAAAAAATTTGGGTCAAAATGAATTTTTTTACTATTTTTAATGATTTTTTCTGTAAAACAATGCATTTTCAGGGTTTTGGGTCAAAACAGGGTGTAACAGGGTTTTTGGGCTGGCAAAATGGCTCTAGGTCCAAGGTTAAGTTGTTTGACCTATGGATTTTGGGTTCACTAAGTCAATGTGATCCTAAGGGTCCAAGAAAACCATAGAACTTGTCAGATTTACGAGGTGTCTACAGTTGCCCCTTTTTTGCACTCCCTGTCCTTCGAGGGATAGGAAAGTGGCAAAGAAGTGGACACACAGTCGTTCCCTGTCCTTCGAGGGGTAGGCGAACGTGCACTCACTGTCCTTCGAGGGCTAGGTGAGTAGCAACAGAAAACTCTTTGACGCTCCTTGTCCTTCCAGAGAAGGAGAATGTCAAAGATGAATGTCATCCCGACGTCACGTGGGCAGATGGCACACCAACTATTCCTCCAAGCCATTGCACTCCCAGCTCACCCTCCTAATGCATTTTCATCCTAAGGTTTTTAGCGTGAGGTGTCTGTGAGTTACGCAGACTTGAAACTCAAAGTGGATTATATAACCATGCCACTTGACCTCAGGGCTTTCTTAGTTTGAAAATTTTAGCCTTGGCAATTTCTTTGATTTCATTTGGGGCTTCCTAAGCCAGTCTATAAGAAAAGGCTTTCTATAGGACGAGACTTGTCTAATCAGTTCCAAATAGAGAGGCGAGACAGCAACGCGATAATCACGCCAACGCGGTGTTCATCATATACGAGTGCCCAAGATCCTTCGTTTTTACAAGAATTTGTAGAAATTTTTTAATGTAGGAAGGGATTTGAAATAGAACCCGGAGCAGGGATAGGCTACGATTTTAACAAAGAAATTAAATTTTTTTAAAGCACAAAACATATAGTAAAAATTTGAAAAGAGAGAGATATTTTAAAAAGCAATGTTGGTTATCAGCTTTAGCTCCTGCAACCATAGAGCCCTCTAAGCAGTTTAGCGTCATGTCGTGATGGACGGTGTAGTCTGCAGTTATACTCATATGACCGTAGAGTTTCTATTATTCTTATTATATATATATATTCTTTGTTTTTCTTACCCCTATTGGGGAGTGGTAACCACTTGTGACTGCTTTGGTGGACCTTATGTGAGTGTATCGGGTCCTTGCTTGAATCTTCGGGACGAGGAATCATCCAAGTATTTCTTTGTCTTCCAACCTCAGCTCCTGTATTGCAATTCAAAGGAGAGTTCTCTGGAGTTTCGAGCAAAACAGAGTCTTGAAATGCAGTATACCATCCCTGGGCATTCAGAATCTCTTTGGATTTTCAATTTTTTCCTCCACCACCCACCTTTCAAAGTTTCAGAAGATCTAGGTCCTGAACAATGATCGTCAGGATAATGCTTATTGATTTTCTTTTAACACTACTTTGACTTAGAGGAAGGAAGAGAAGAGGTTTAGAGATAAAAGACTTTGGAAAGTAGAAGGATAGAACTTCTTTATTTTATCTCGTCGTCCCCGGGTTTCTTTCGGATTTTCAGCCCAGTGACATTTTTTCCAATGCTAGGGAGTCCTTTCGGATTTTAGCGCTGTAGATGAGATTTTTTATTTATTTTCTCATCGGCTAGGGTTCCTTTCGGATTTTCAGCCCTGTGATATTTTTTCCAACGCTTGGAAATCCTTTCGGATTTTAGCCCGGCGGATGAGATTTTCTTTTCTTTTCTTTTTTTTCTTTTTTTCTTGTTTTTTTCGAAGAAGAAAAGAATGACAGAGAAAGAGGAGGGGAAAGAAGAGTCAAAGGTGCCTCTTTTTTTCTTTTCAGTAATTCGCCTTAAAATCATGTAAGAATTCGATCATCTTTCCCTCCTCCAAGTGGCAGGGAGGTTCTAATATCGGTCTTCCTCTGATTTCCCTTGACCTAGGTTGGCATCCAAAATCTCTTTGACAATGGTTGTTCAATTTTTGTTGATGTTTTCCTTTAAACTGTCCCACTTGAACCTTGATTTTAGGACAAAGCCCTCTGTATGGACAGATAGGCTCATCAAGGTTTTCCTGTTAATGAAGTACTTTATGTTACACATTAGGCGTTAATGCCTTCTGAAGTGTGAGGCATGAATGCCTCATTTGGTTATTTGCAAGGGGTGAGTGATCACTCAATTCCTTATCAGTGATCTTTTTCATTGCAAATTTTGAATTATTTCTCGGGGGTTAACTCCGTAGTAGACTTCTTTTCAGTGCTCGAGCTTAGATGAGACTCTCGCACAAGAGGAGTGGTTGAGTTGGTACTAGATGGCCTTACGATATGTTGGGAGTCAACAAAGAAGGGTTCAATCTCATTAGTTTCCCCCGTTGTATTAAACGACCTTATGACGTGTTGGGAATCAACAAACAAGGGTTCAATCTCATTAGTTGTCCCTATTGTATCCTCTTCATGAGAGGAGTTTGCCCCTGTTGAATATTTTGATGGGGTTGCTACTGTAGGGCTTTCCGTTCCATTAGGAACTTGCTCTTCGCAGGATGGATTCTCTTGACATGGTGGTTTTTTGGTTATCGAAGTTGTGCCCATGTTGTTAAGGAGTTTTAGAGAGCCTGCCTCTTGAGGAGATAATATGATCAGATTTTCAATATTCAATTCTTGATCCCAGATTGGTGGATCACTCAAGAAATCTTGTGAAGGTGGCCCAGGTGGGTCCCTTAGAATTTCCCAAGGATCGACTTCCTTTGACATTTGAGGTATTGGCCCCTTATTTGGACCCGTAGTGGGAGACTTCAGGGTGTTGGCCCCACATTTGGAAGATGACTCCCTCTCAATAACTCCGACCATGTCCATCTTTAGGGTATCATCTTCGTCATACTGGCCCCACATAAATATATATGTATTCACATATATGTATATATGTGTAGATGTATATGTATATATGTGTGTATGTAAATATAAAAAATCTATGTATTTACATGTATTTCTGTGTGTACATGTGTATACAAGTATAAATACAAGTATATCTACATGTATACACATATATACATATACGCACACACACACACACACACATATATATATGTGTGTGTGTGTGTGTGTGTGTACACATATACACATATTTACACACATACACAAGGATAATTATACATATATGTATATACACATATATGCAAATACACATATATACAAATACAAATACATATATATGTATATATGTGTATATACATATACATATGTATATATTTACATATGTGTATACACATTTGTATATATATACATATTTGTGTATATGTGTATATACATGTGTATTTGTATATATGTATGTATATATATAAATATTTGTACAAGTATATATATATATACATATATGTATACATGTATGTGTATACGTACTACATGTATATGTATACGTACTACATGTATATGTATATATCTATACACATACATATACGTATAAATATACATATATGCATACATATATATGTATACATGAATACATATATATATAAATATATACATATATGTATATGTATATATGTATACATATAGATATATATACATATATGTATATGTATACATATGCAAATATATGTATATATGTATATATGTACATATGTACATATGTATGCATATATGTATACATATATGTATGTATATACATACATATGTACATATATGTATATATGTATATACATATATACATGTGTATACATATGTGCATATATATATATGTATATATATATATATACTCAATACATATATGTATATATACATATATATATATATATATATACATATGGAAAAAGATGGGATTAGCCCACTAGCTCATTGAACATTTACGTCCAACATCCCCGATTCATTTTGGGTCGATCTAACGATAACGGATGTTTGAAAGTGTTTGAGTTTTAGTTTTTATTTTACAAATCCAAATAACTTAAAATTTTAGGCGTGTGTTCATCAATAATAGGTGAATCTTTTGAAAATATCAAAAAAATATGTTACATGAAATAAATTGACCAAAATACCACTGAAAAATTTCAAGAGGTATTTTGGTCTTTTTTTTTCACAAATAATTTTTTTATATATTTTTATTAGATGCATCTTGATGAGAAAAACACACACCTAAAATTTTAAATGATTTGGATCTGTAGAAAAAAAATTCAAGCACTATTGGATATTCGTGATCTTCAGATCGGCCCAGATTCATTCTGAGCCGTTAGGCTCATATGTTCATATGAGCTAGTGGGCTTATCTCATCTTTTCCCCATACATATATATGTATTATATACATAACGACTCAATACATATGTACATGTGTGTATATATATATATATATATATATATATATATATATATATATATATATACTATCTGTATGTATATATATATTACAATAGTAAAACTATGGTCGATTATGAAACATGATGCACGGATGTGGAGAAGCTATGCTTAACCCTCGTGTGGGCAATGCAAAAATTAAGACACCACGACTTGTCCCATTCTGTCAAGCTTATTTTAAAGATGGATCCACTTAAGTACTTATTGGAGTCGTTAGGTTCTGATTGATAAACGCTAGGCGGCTGGGAAGGGTTGTAGGCAGCCGTCATTCCAGGATGATTTGCACCAATACCATTACGTTAGCCGGATACGTCAATTGATCAGGCAGGATGGATTTTTGTTCTTTTTACCTCTGGCTTAAAAGCAGCTTCGCCTAGTGTAGCCTATGCGAAGAAAGAATATATGCTGGTTGTGCCCGAGAGGTTATGAAGCAAGCTAATTATGTAGTCCATAGATATGCTATCCCAAGGCCTACTCGGGAGAGATAAGGGCTCGAGTAGCCCCACTGGCTTGGCTCTCTCTACCTTGTCTTGTTGGCACACAAGACAAGTCCTCACATATTCTTCCACGTCATCCGCCATGTGTGGCCAGTAGTAGCCCCTTTCTAATAGGGCCAAAGTGCGCTGCATCCTTTCTTTCTGTCGCTTTTGAGGCTGTGGGTTCTTTCTAGTTCTCCATAGCGCTTGTAGGGAATTTCTTTTTTCTCCATGGACAACTGCAGAAACAAGCAAAAAGAAACCGAAAGAAACACAAAAAACCACGTGCGTTTCATATAGTTCGAGACTTGTAGCTTGACTCTTGACTCATTCCATGCAAGGAAGAATAGCAGGAATTGATAACACTTATTTCTTCCTATTTCTCAATTATATCCGATGATCATGACAATTCCCGTGAAACTCTTTCATTTCATAGAAGTCCATTCTTCTTCTGACGAAGCAAATAGCATTTCCTATTGATTTGTCCCCTAGACTAGACCTATTCTGATTCTTAATTATCCGTCGCTATGCTGTTCCCAAGGACTAGCAGAATCAAATAGAAAAATTCTTGAGTCATCTCAATTGGTTGAGAAACCACGCATTTCTCTGGATCATCATGGCGTACTTCCACATATCCACTCAGAGGAAGGTCTTTTCGTAATGGATGACCCTCGAAACCATGATCTGTTGATATACGGCGTAGATTCGAATGATTGATCGGAGAAACACCAGACATATCCCATACTTCTCTCTCCCATCGGTCGGCTGATGGAAATGGACTGACTACCAAAGATATTCATGTGACTTCATCTTTTTCGCCTTCAACTTGGGCTTTGACAAGACATGCTACCTTGCGGAGTGATTTGATGTGTAGCCTATGCGGAACATCAAATCGCTTGGGGCTTGCTCGTTGCCTCCACTGGCTTTCTTCGCGTAGGCTACACATCAAATCGCTCAGGAGGGTTAGGTCTTGTCAAAGCCCTCAACAATGAGGGCTTTTTACTTTTGCGAAGCACTCTCAGACTTGTGTTTCGCAAGAGCAAAAAGCCCAGCCAATAGTTTGACCTTGCTACCACTGGCTTTGCTCGTTGCCTACAAGCAAGGTTAAAAACTTTTTATGCAAGTCTAGGTTTCAAATATATCCAAAACAATGAGCTGATTTCACCCGATTCACCAAACTTTCAAAAATCACTTCTAGTCTGACCTACATATACATATATATGTATGTATATATATATATATATATATATATATATATATATATATATATATATATATATATATATATATATATATATATATATATATATATATATATATATGACGTCATATACATATATTTACACATATGTAGATATAGATATGTATATATATATATATATATATTCGGTTTCATTGATAGCAGAAGAGTATGCGCGCTAACCTTTTAAAGCAGCAAGCTGAAACAATCAAGAAAGCAACCTGACAGTAGCCCGTCAGGTTGTTTAAGCAAAGCGATCCTTATAGAAAAGTCGTTGCGCCCTAGCAGCAAGCAACGCATGAAAAGCAGGGCACAGGTGGAATGAACATCTTGCAGCATTGGCGCAAGTATCCCCTGCACGACTTGCTTCAAGATCATTCAAAGCAGTTGTTCAAGCTCGACATAGACTGTTGCTTGGGCTGGCTGCAAGCAAGTGAAGAAATTCTTCAAGAGTTCTCCTAACTAAGGAAAAGCAGACTGTGGTAAATTCTTGGACGATTAAGTAAAAAAAAAAATCCAATTGGAAGTCAAAGTTTTGGAGAAAAAAAGAGACCCAGACAGCTTGCCCAGAGAAAAGAAGAAAGGTTTAGAAGAAGAATTTCAGTTGCATTCTTCTAAGGGGACAGGTCCTCATGGGATCAATAGCATTTCATCAGAATAAATACAGTCTCTGAAAAATCTCGATCAGAACTTGAGAACGTGTATAGGCGGAAACCATAACAAAAATAGGTAGTTCATAGAGGTCTCTAGTCTATTTTCATCTTCTGATCTCTCCATTATCTGTATCCTACGAGTAGATAACTATGGACTAATTCATGAGATATCCTATGCGCCTTAGGTCCTTAGTGCCTTAGCATTCAATGAAATCTCTTTAATTAGAAAAGAAAGTTTCCATCTGCCATGTCGTGACTCACTCCGTCCAAAGGAGTGACGAATTGAGTCGATCAGTTAGATATCCCCGATTCAATCTTCATCAATAATGGAAGAACTTTCGAATTCGAAATAGATAGATCTGGTCTCTTCAATTTATGAGAGAAAGTTCATGAATTCCTTTCTAATATTTCTGCTTTTCTGAAAGCATAATTTTAGATTGGGGGCTATCGTCGTATCCAGTTCCTTATGCTTGAATGGCCCAGCCCACTCGGTGGGGGTGAGCCCTTCGGTCGGTCTATCCCTAAGAGAAAGAGTCCGTCTGTAAGGGTAAGTGTGACCCTCCTTATCTACCGGCGAACGATTTCTTATGATTCAATCTTTATAGCCAAACCAACTAGTTTCTCATAAGAATCCTTACAACGGTAAGAGTGGGCTTTTCCGGCGCCACTCTCGGCTCCTTTTGAGAAGCAAGTGAGCAGATCAAATTATATTAGAAGAAATAGAGGAACAGTATTGCCTTGAAGTGAGTCCCTCGATCTTAAGGAGGGACTCAGCTTGCTTGAGTCGATCAATTATCGAGGGGAGGCCCCAATTATTTTTTTTAATGAATGAATTCTTATGAGGCATCAGGCAAGGCTGGCCCCAAAGGAATCCGTCAACTTCGACCCGGACGATCTAAAGGCGAACGCTGCATGCAAAATGGATCGGGAGACTAGGGACTTGGCCTTTACCTTTACCAACAACAGTTCCTGCTAAAGCAATAGTGGCAGCTTCGGCAGGGAAAAAATGAGACTGTCTAAGTCAAGTCAAGCGAGACTTCTCGGGAAGGCGAACGATCTCTTTTCTATTTCATCTATTGAAAACTAAAAAGAATTAGGATATATTGTGTAAGTCAAGTCTTTCCTTTCCCTGGGAAAGAAAATGAATCATTCTCAAAGGAGTCGTCTATAAAAAGAGAAGAAGAATCCCATGGGGATGGGGAGATCTATGTTAGTTAGTTATAGAAGCGCTTTCAATAATTAAACCAACCCTTCTGTTTTCTCTTAGTATTTGATGAGAGTCTGGCTCGACTCCTCGAGGGGGTCAGGGGAGGAAACGTTCAGCTACGAGACGTCATTATGGGATTGAGATAGCAAATTTGTTAATCTAGATTCATCATGCATCTTTGTCCATGTAGATGTTGTCCATTTAGAGCAGCATCAGCTATCTTCGAGGAATGATTCGATAGACTTTTCTATTGATTCGTCTCTGTCACAGTGACCTTGAGGTCACCATCCTGTCCTTGTCCTCTTTGTTCCTGTCCTTTTCGAATGACAGTCCTTTCCTCCTATTGTAATGAATTTGCTTTTCTTATTGAATAGTGCCACTAAAGACTGGCAGGAAGTCACACAAGGACCACCGGGTGCCCCCATTTGAATTAAGAATGACCACAGCTGGTCCATGACAGCTTCGTTCATCTTACCTGGTGAGCATCCCCAACGTGAGACTGCACTCGAAGACCATTATGGGTTAAACGCTACTTATTGATCAGTGGGACTCCGGTTTCTAACGAGCAGCTCCCTTCCCCATGCTACCGCAAGCGTTTCTAGATGGCCTCCCTTCGACCTACCTCGTCCTACCCTGCGCGAGCTGCTCGAGGCTTAACTTCGTTTGGAGTGGAACACGAAGGGATCTCGTGCTGGGGTGGAACCGGAAGGAGGAAAGAAAGAAAAATTGAATGAACTGCCTTCCTCGGTGGGGCTTCTACTTTCTCGAGTTAAAGGGAGTGACTGAACGTGAGTTGAAGAATGAATATAATGGTAAATGAGTTTTACCGCATTTTGTACCAAGGTAGTTGTACTGAAACCTATGGCTGGATTGAGTCCTTCCATCCCTCCTTAGCAGCCCCAGGTAGCTCCTTCTTGGGGAAAGACCCTCCCCTTACGGATAGAGAAGTAGAAGCAATGTTCATATGAAATTCTTCCCTCCCTCGCATCCAATCGGGCAGTCGGAGATCCAATCATTTCTAGCCAAGCAAGGTCAGGTAGAAATCTATTTTCTGTAGAGGGAGGAAAGCCATCGCTCAATCCGAGACATCGGTTTACGACATCGGCATAAAAGGGTAATGGGAAGTAAGGATCATAAGATCCCCACTACTTATGGAAAGCTATTCAACCTTTATCCTTATCAGCTACCCCTGCTTCTCGTACTTCCCATATTCCTTTTGAAACTCCTTATCAAAGAATGCAAATGAATATTGTCTTGGAGGAAAAATGGCCACTCGGCTGATTGACATCTCCTCTCTTGTCCCTAAATGCTCTTGCAACTCCCCTAACTGTTTGCCCATCGACTCGTGAAAATGAACAGATTTCTTGTTTATTAACCCCGGCAAACATCCATTGCCTTCAGACTGCATGGCCCTCCTCCCAACCAAGCATAGGTATAAACCCTCTTTCCCATACAGATAAAGGTTCTATTCTCATGAATGGAGGGTCATTAGACAAGCTTGAGCAATTGATTGTCCTCCAAGCATAGATAACCGTTTCGATTGAGATGGTCCCCCAAACACTAATTCTGGAATAGGCTACAGAGCTGCTTTCCGTTAACAAACAGATGGTGGATGCTCTGTTAGAGGTATCTACTCCCGCACAACAAAAAAACCAGATCCTGATAGGTTGAATCGTGTAGATTCACCAGGCAAGCCTATATGGAAGGACTTTGAGGGGGACACAATCGCCCAATAAATTGCAGCAAGCCCTACTCACTGCTGGTAAAATGGAGAGGCCCGCCACCAATGTTATCAACTTTATTATAGTAAAGTCGAAGTGGTGAGTCAAATAAAGGATACTTAGCTTTCATATTAGCCTGATAAGAAGATAATGACTTCTGTACTGGTAGTAGATATGCCAATGACTTATGGGATTAAGCTAGGTAGCAAATTGGCCTCTCATATTGATGGCCTGATCTCATTATCATGGGAATATGCCGGAATAAATACCGGAAGGATGGCGGAATATAAGGTCAGAGCTAGGCTGATCTTGATGAAAAAGGAAGCAATGGTGTGTGGAGATATTGGAATGGGTATCTCTTCAGTCTTTGCTACTCCGGTGAGACATAATTCTGTACTAAACGACATTGACAAAGGTTTATTTTGATGGCAGCTCTTGCGGAGAAGGCAATGGTGGCGGAGTGGTCCTGATATCACCAGATTCATTTCCATTTTCATATTTGTTCAAACCTATTGTTGAATATATAAAAAGCACTTCATCATGACTTATGTATTGCCCTGAGATCCAGCTTCTAATTCGTTTTGGTGATGCGGAGCTGGTGATTAATCAAGTCGAAGAGGAAATAGTTGCTTGAACAAGTGAAACCCTCAAGAAGCAGCTCATCTTGTCCTAATTTTGGTCTTTCAATATCGAAAACAATAAAATGAGACTTTCTGACCTTCAGATGTGAAAGAAAGTGACCTGAAGCTCAAGCATCCGCTGACCTCATATATAAGCTAACTTTGCCCTCGAAGAAATTTGATGTTACACTGTGAATCTGTCCATCGGATTCAAAGATTGTAACATACTCTTAATTGTAGGGCGGGTCTGCAAGCCAGCTACTAAAAACCTGCTTTATTAGTTATTGATCCCGAATATATTGAAGCAGGGGTCAAGGGAGTTGTTTCTATTGATCCCGCACCAACGACAGTAAAGACTAAATTCACTGTTCCAGATCGAAACCCAGAAGCAGATCCAATAGGGTGGACTCGTTCATGTTGTTAATGGAACAACTAATTCTATTTCTCTTTTTTCCTATTGAAAGCACCTCGACCAGCATCCCTTCGCCCAGTTTCGAACTAGTACGAGCACCAGATACAGCAGGTCAGGATCCAGAGCAACCGGATGGATACGAATGCTTTGATATATTCTATTGCAATGCAAGACGAGTAGGAACCGCAACCAACAACTGCCGAGCTCTGTTGTAGACAAGCGAGGCGACACTGCCTTTCCCTTTCATGGCCTACGCAATTCACGAGGGCTTAAATAAAACCGGCAAAAGAAAAAACACATTAATGAATATATTTATATCTGAACTCATCTATAGGCCCAAGATCGAGGCCCTTCGCTATGGCTAGCCTCTCTTAGCAGGCCAAGTAACATGGTGGTCGAACTGAACCAACCCTAGGACTCAGCATCAGATCCAGAGTGTCCATTCTATATGTAAGACACACCTATCCTACTAGATCACTAACAATCAAACACAAACCTCCCTTGTTTGTAAGGTTGAGGAAGATGTGGTTTTCTAACAACAACTTCGACATATAGAAATGATGAAGAATTCACTACTTTAGAAATTATATAGAAGTGCTAATAACAGTTGAACTCTTTTAGTAGCAAAGAAGCGGGGGAAATATCTCATCGCTCATGAGCGAGCTTCAACCTAAAGAGCTCCTTCTTGGAAAGAAGGGTCATATCGTACCTAGCCCCCACCCATTGTATAGTAGAACAACCATTCACCAATTCTCTTGATTCATGCTCGAGGTCCTTAACCTTAAGTACCGTACAATTGGATTGCCAAAAGGGGGTAAAGCGACGAATCAAATTCCCCGTAGCCTAAAGGCAAGGGTCTCAGAGAGAGCTGAGCTAGCAATGTCTTGTCAGCGAGCTATGTTTAGCAGAGCTGCAGTAGCTATCTCCCACTTACTAGTACATGGGTCGGGCCACTGTTTCGTTTGGTGGACCGACCTTCCCATTCCAAGGGGGGCTATGACAATTAATTCATATTCGTTTCAGGAGGAACACAGGTTGTGCACTTGGCAACACTGTCTGCATTGGCATCCTCAAGACCAAAGAGGAGTTGATCGAAGCCACTTCACCGAAAGGGATCTTTTATGAACATCACCAGGCACTACCAGTCAAATCAACAACTTCCAGTTGGTAATTATCTCTCTATGGAAAGGTAGGAGGAAGACTAAAGGTTCACCATCTTACTAACATGGGAGTCGGGACAACCAGCTTTCTCCTATATCTTCTCACCGGATTTGCTTTTGAGTCTCGTTCCGGCAGCTTGAAGCAGTGGGGGGCCAGGCGGCGCATGCTCAAACTTCAACCCGCTCATAGTAGGGGGTTGGGGAGCAGCCGTAAAGCTCATGTAATTACCGCCCATTCATAGAATTGTCCCGCTACCTCACCAATCGATCTACCTGACTAAGGATGAGCGCCTCTTGGACAAATGGCCTACTCCCTCGGGTCGAACCGATTTATCACTTAGGACGACAAGTGTCGCTGGGGAAAGACCAAATCAAATGGCTGGAACAGTTTTAGATAAGATCCACCACTTCTGATTGATCATTCAACAAAAGGGAACCGAGCAGGTGAGTTGAAACTTGATAACATGAGTCTTTACCCCGGTGTCTCAGTATGATGATGCAGAGAGAACTCTCCCTTAGGAGCCACAGTAATATCATCAAAATTGATTTAGAAATGAGTGTCCTCATATCCCACCATGCTTGGTGTAGGCGCCATCTATGATGTGAGAAGGTGATCTTTGCCTTGTAGGCCCGCGACAAGGGGCACATAGAGTGCGGCACTAGTGCAGGGTAAATAGCTTGTAAACTCCGCTCTGTCACGGATAGAGCGGGGACTTCCGTCGTGAGTGGTCCATGAAGCTTTAGGCATAGTATATGTCAAGAAAAGCTTCCAAGTACCTTTGGCGATGTAATATGGAGCCCGTTCAATTGTAGGAATCCGGGTCCATTCCGGCATGATGAGGACCGGAAGAATAGACCTCCAAAGTTGCTCCCTCGGGGTGGGTATAAAATGTGAAGAGTCCAAGCATCTTGAAAGAAATCTGGCACAGTTGGTCAGTTAGGCTGTTGCAAATCGCAATATGATGAGACCCAATGTCCATCTTCCAAATTCTTGCAGGCTTCTGTCAGCAAAAGGAAATGGCTCTACTGAGAGGCTTGTGATAGAGAGTGGGAGACCGAACGAATCTCTAAAGAAAAGGCGTAGACAGCCTGGAATTCTTTAATGCGACGCCTTTTATCGTTGCTAGGCTTTGTCAATTCATTATAAAAGTTTATAATTCTCCTTAGATTAATGATCCACCTCTGGGCAGACAAGGTCATCATACTTCTCCGATTGGGGATGCTTTCGAGAGCCCGCATACCAATGATTGTGCTGATATTCATACGACGACTCTGAATGCTGACGTCGCAATAGGGGCCAAAGGTCAATGCATCGAGTTGGGCATTCGATGGAGATAGCATTCTGAATGACTGTATCCTCTTGAGAGGACAAACTAAAGAGTTCTGGTGCCATAATCGAATCACTGAACTTCTCAGGTAGGCCTAAAGGCTACCCTTAAAACCTTCTCGACTCCCTTTAGAAGGAGTCCTTCCTTTAGTAGACTCCCCTAATTCAGGGCATGCTCAAGCCACCGGATGTGGCCAAAACACATGAGGACCTCTAGCATCTTTGGTTCCTGATATATAATAAGAATTATGAGGAGGGTATAGATCTTAAATACCTTACACTCAAGTCGTTCCTCTATAATCAGGAAAACAAGTACACTGATATTGACTGAACACCAAATGGAACCCGTCTATATAAAGAGAAACACGATCACATGGTTGGTCCACTCACTTCAAACTTAAAAGAAAGAACAAAACTCAAAAGAAAGAAGAGAAAGAACTATAACTTTATTGTATTCATAGCGCCACCCCCCTCCCCTATAAAGACATGCCCTATCTATCTCATTACTCATGCCCTTCTTCAATTAGCTGTTCCCCTCTCTTATGACCACCTTATCTCATTACCGCCTTCTCTGATTCTCGATTCTCTCTTCCTCTGGTTTGCTCGATTATTCATACTGTTAGAGAGAGGACTTTCTTCCTCGATTATTGATACATAAAAGAATGGGCAGATTCGTCTTTGTGTCGATTTCCGTGACCTCAACAAGGCGGCCTGTCCCAAGGACGATTTTCCCCTGCCCAATATTCTGATTCTCATTGATCATACGAAAGGGTACGAAATGTTTAGTTTCATGGATGGATACAGCGTGCTTCGTTTCAGATCAAGATGGCTCCTAAAGACATAAATAAGGAAGACCTCGTTCATCACACCAGCTGGCATTTACTGAAATATTGTAATGCCATTCGGGCTAAAGAATGTCGGTGCCACTTATCAGCTGGCAATGACGGCTCTGTTTCACGATCTGATGCACAAAGAGGCGGAAGTATATATTGATGACATGATCGTCAAATCGCGAAATAGAATAGATCATTACTAAACAACCTCCAGAAAGTGTTCGACCGCCTCAGAAAGTACAAATTACAGTTGAATCCTCAAAAGTGTATCTTCGGCGCTACATTTGGCAAGTTATTAGGAAGAATCATAAGTTAAAGAGGGATCGAGATAGACCTAGAAAAGGCAAAGGCAATTATTGTCTCCGCAAATGGAAAAAGAAGGGGTTTATTATCACACAGGTTGTCTTCGCTTCATCGCACAACTCACGCCCATCTGTGAGCCGATATTCAAACTCCTTAAAAAGGACTCCCCTAAGCAGTGGAATGAGGAATGCCAATGGACTTTTGATCAAAAAAAGAAAATATTTTACAAATCCTCCAGTTCCTCCCTCACTGCTCTACTTATCCACCACAGAGACGTCCATGGGATGTTGCACGGTCAACATGACGACACTGGCAGAAGAAAATAAGCCATATAGTATTTGAGCAAAACATTGACCGACTGCATGTTGAGATATTCACCATTAGAGAAGACCTATCTCGCTTTGGTTTGGGCTACTCAATGCCTCAGACATTATTTATTGTCTTATCCGGTTCTGCTTCTCGCACGCATGGACTGGCTCAAGTATCTCTTTGAAAAGCCGGTTGTTTCAGGCCAAATTGCTAAGTGGCAAAGTTCGATATCACTTATGTCACCCAGAAATCAATGTTGGGACAATCTATTGCCCTTGGACATCACGCTTTACCATGTTACAAGCCACCCATGATGGATTTTTCGGATGAAGAAGTCTTTTACACTAACATTGAGTATGGAGAATCTGATCCTTTCTGGACCATGTTCTTCGATGGAGCTTTGAATGAGACAACACGGGAGCAGGTCCCCAAACATCCGTATGAATTAACTCAAAATTTCTATTACAATGAACTGATTTGTTGGTAAAAGGTTATTTTCCACCCTGTAGTACATTGATCAAAAACATCTTTTGCAAAACTAGGTAGGTAGAGTTCAAAAAAGTCCCTATTCAGCCATGGAATGAAGACGCCGAAAGATCACGTGTCCAAGTGGCTTATGCCATGTGTTGAGAGGTACCGAACAAATAGTAGTAGTAGCCGAGTGACTCAAAATTTGCCCGGTGTCAAGAATGTAGATGCCCCCTTTTTCCTTACCCGAACCAATCATCCTTCCGGTCCTGAAACACCTTTCTTAGTTGAAGGAGAAGAAAATAAGGTTGCACTGCAATTAAGAGACTTACACAGTTGATTAACTGAAAAAAGGTTCTTGTCAAGACCGGGAACATGAAAAACACTAGGAAGAGAGATAGAGGGAAAGGAAATAGAACCAACTCCTTGAACAGGAACTGAAGCTCCATTAGCCGTTCCTACCAAAAACTATGGCTAGAAAAATTGCGAAGAGAATGGAAGTCCGAGGAAGAGCCCATCATGTGATGGGAGGCTCCAGAGTCAATCACCCACGAAGATGATGGACGAGAAGTGGAAGTGATACCTGCTGGACATGCTGAGTGGTGAGAATGAGAATCTGGTTCCTTAGGACTATCCTTCTTCTTCAAGAGATAGAACAAAGAAAATTATGATGAGACCTGTGCATGTGACACAAAAAATCAGGAATTCCATCTCTGGCTCTTCTAATTGCAAGGGATTGTTATGCGGAAACAAAAAATCAATCAGAATCTTCCTATTTTGCTGAGTAGTTCTTTCTACGCTCGCTAACTGATACTGACGGACTGGACATTGAGACCATGGCATCAAAGGCCTGCGGCTTGTGGTTTGCTTGATAAGGGAAAAAGAAGGCGTCCCTCACAGCCCGATGAATGATCCCTACATTTTTCAATTACAAGAAGCTCTTAGCTACTCTATTATAAGGGAGGACTAAGGGGTCTTACTTGCCCTTACTGAATGTTAAGAGTACTCATATTACAGGGAGCTTCCCCTTCCTTAATCTGACTTATATACAAGTCTTAATCGACTTAACGAGCACGAATACAAATAATATATACCTCAGGAGAGGGATGAGAGTAGTGTTATTTAGTTCCATGAGGGTAGCTGCCTATTGCAGGAGTTCCTGACCTGAAGGGACATCGGCAAGCTGCTACTGAATGTGAACAACAAAATCAAGGAGTTATTAAATACCTCAACTCGATTGTGGAGAATCCAGGCTATCTTTAGGCAGAACGGCATTATAGTATTTCAGTACGTGCTAGCTGGTGTGATGAACGAGGTCTTCCTTATTTATGTCTTCAGGAACCATCTTGATCTGAAACGAAGCGCGTTGTATCCATTCATGAAACTAAAAAACTCGTACCCTATCGTACAATGAATAAGAATTAGAATATTGGGCAGGGAAAAATCATCCTTGGGACAGGCCGCCTTGTTGAGGTCACGAAAATCGACACAAAGACAAATCTGCCCATTCTTTTTCTTTACCGGCACGACCTTTGCTAACCAATCTGGATGCTTCTCAGTTCGGACAAACTTGGCATGGCAACTAATAATTTTTAAACTTATGCCTTGATCTCTATCTCAAGTTCGGGTCTCGACTTCTTGGCCGCTTGTTTCACTGGCGTGAAGTTCGGTCCTTTATGGAGTAAGGAGGGGGTGGGTTATGTCAATACATTTGAGAGAAAGAGTACGGATGAGATCGCCAACCAAAAATCCCCACGAGCTAACGGCGGACTTAAGAGTGCTTAGAAAGTATGGGAATAGGGAAAGGCCAATAAAATCATCAACTTCCTCCTTTTCAAGATCATTCGAGTTGAAAGAGCAAACTAAATCTATAGGAGAGGTCATCAGGCACAAGGGGGATCGGAACCTAAAAGCTAGAAATAGGGCGCAAAAGAGGGCACAGAGGACCTCGACCCGTACTTCCTTGAGGATAGGGAGATACAATCATGAAGTAGGAAGCCTGATGAAAACAGGTAAATGAAACCTGAGGAATTAGACCGTAAATCCTGGTTCGAAAGAGGGACAGGAGGAACCAAAGGGAAGTGAGGTTTTTACCTCAAATCAAACTCAGTTAAACTTAGGATCATGTCTCAATGGACAGCCCAATTGAGCTCAACCAATGTCTGGCCTCTGTGGACTGGGTAAATAATATAGCAACCAGTAACCCTAGGATGATCCACAATAAAGGTGGCCGGATTCGAACCTATGGCCCTCGGTACCCAAAACAGATGCGCTGACCAGCCTGTACTCTACACCTCGTATCAACAACCCCCCCCCCTGAGAGCAGTATAATATTCACTGAGACTATTATCACCTTGTTACAGTCAGAAAATATTTTCATACAGTTCCTACATCCTATAGATGTGTTTGTATGAGGGATATATTCCGAGTTGCATTCTGGTGTTGATTGGTTTCGAAGTACTACCACCGGTGACCAGCTTTCATAAAGCTCTATGGGAGGTGGGTTCCATTCGATGTCCATTCAATCACCATAGAGAGTGTTAAGCTCATTAATGGAAGAGACACGAGAGCTTTCAAACTCGATGGAAGCTTATCCTGCCTTGTGTCAAGCATATAGCAAGATTCAACGCGGAGCACACTCAAATTAATTAGTAGACTGTATGATAGCAGTTCTCGCTTCTTCGGTCAGGCAGGGGATTCAATCCAGCCATAGGTTCCCCTACAGTTACCTTGTCCCGTGTCCCCCCGAGCGGCATACCCCACCCTCACCGAGTACATAAGGGTTGCGGGCTCGACTTTTGACCCTTTGACTCTGAATTAGTCGGTTCTATTTCTCGATGGGGGTGGGGAAGGGATATAACTCAGCGATAGAGTGTCACCTTGATTAGGCGGGGACAGGATTCAAACTTGTAATTCTCAGATCATGAGCCTGATGAGTTGACCAAAATCTCTACCTCGCTTGTTCTCCTTCTCTTTGTTTCACTATTCCCACCGCTCATTCAATCACTTGTCATTCCTTCTCCTTCGCTATTTCCTTGATTCCTCTTCCCTCTATTATCTTCTTCATCAAAAAGCCCCCCACCCCTTAAAGAGAAAGTAGTTTAGTTTAGTACGAGATCGCTTCACACCTCGCGGTGCTTACACCTCTCGCCTATTGAAGTTCTGTTAAAAACGTTGTACAAGAACTTGTATAGAGAAGGATTTCCAACGTTTAAAACAACGAGTGATTAAACTGATGTAAACTCCTCTCGTGGCTTTGAGAGTGAGTCTATAGCTCAGCTCAGATGCGGCACAGCAGTTCTTTCATACCAACTTAGCTGCCCGGCGCTGTTATTGGCATAACAACCGCTTCACCATAGATTGGCCCAACCCAGTCCTCTCGTACTCTTTAACACCAACGGTAGATAGGAACTGAACTGTCTCACGACATTCTAAACCCAACTCACATACCACTTTAATAAGTGAATAATCGAACCCTTGAGACCTTCTTCAACCCCATGATGTGATGAGTTGACATCAAGGTGCCAAATGACTCCGTCGATAAGAGCTATTGGGAGTCATAAGCCTGTTATCCTTGGCATACCTTTGATCTGTTGAGAAAAGCTCTTCCACACGGGACCCTCGGATCACTATGGCCGACTTTCGTCTCTTTTCAACCAGTCGGTCTCACAGTCAGGGAGGCTTATCCCATTACGTTCACGAGCATAATCTTAGCTTGAGCCTACCTTCGCACACCTCCGTTACTCTTTAGGAGGCATCTGCCCCAGATAAACTACCCACCTCACAATGTCCCCCCCCCCCCCCCCCCCGAATGATCGATGTGGCTGTTTGGCATCCTTAGATGAAAGAGTGGTCTTTCAGGATTGGGAGATCTGTGTCACCACCTCCCACCTATCCTACACATTCGATCAAGGTTGTCACTGTGAAGCTATAGTCAAGGTGCATGGGGTCTAGCCGTTGGTATTTCGTATCTTCACAGAGAATTCAATTTCACCGGGTCCATGTCGAAGACAGCAAGGCAGTCATTACACCATTCGTGCAGGTCGCTACTTATGCGACAAGGAATTTCAATACCTTAGGACAGTTAGAGTTACTGATGCCGTTTACCGGGGATTCCATTCAAAGCTTATAAGACTTCTCCTTCCGACCTTCCAGCATGGGGCAGGTGTCAGACTCTATACATCTTATTACCACTTAGCAGAGTCTTGTGTTTTTAATAAACAGTCACTACCCCTTAGTAAGTGTCGCTTTCCTAATCAAAAGATAGGAGAGCACCCCTTATCTCAAAGTTACGGGATCATTGTGCCGAGTTCCTTCGACATGGTTTTCTCTCGAGCGCTCTAGTATACTCAACTTGTTCACCTGTGTCGGTTTGGGGCACGGTCAGATCACCGGGAGGATCACCCTCCCAATTCGAAGTTTTTTCCTGAAAGTTGAAAGCCTTTATCAATATGACAATAGTCGCAACTATAAACAGACTCGCGATTATAAACAGACTCGCGACTATGGCAGGGTGGTACGCTCTGCTCTCTCGCCACCCCTATTCTAAGACTAAAGGTCCCTACTGAAGATTCAAAAGGCGAGCACTTAAATGAGAAAGGAGACCGAAGGGTTCACACTAGAACGTGCTTATAAAGGTGTCAGCAGGTGTGCAGAGTCGAAGCTCACCTATGGGAAAGAGCGTCGCTGGGCCGAGTCTTCTCCCATCTTCTCCTTTAAAAAACTCAAAGCATCCGCCTAGCTCATTCATTCTACTCCACATAGCAAGGTCAAACTATTAGCAAGGCTTTTTGCTGTAAAAAAAGAAATCGCTTACGAGTGCTTTGCTGGGCACTCTCAAACAAGAGCTTTCCTTTTTACAAAGCCCTCATAAGCGATTTGCTTTGTAGCCAACGAGCCCCAGCGAGTTAGCTAAGTCTTGTCAAAGCCCTCTTGAGGGATTTTTGCTGCTGCCCAATAGAGTGCTGCTTTGATGCAATGAGCAAAGCCTCAGTAAGTTCAGTCGTTAACGCAACATCAAAGCCCAACCAAACCAAGTACGTAATAAAGAGCCCTTTTCACTACGCGATTCAGTCGTTAGGTTAGCTAAGTCTTATCAAAGCCCAAGTAGTCAAGAGCCCTTTTTGCTTTTGCCCAAAAGCTAAGACCGAGTGGGAAGTAACATCAAAGCACTCTCTCTAACGAGTGATTGCTTTGCAAGAGCAAAATGCTAGCAAGCGTAGGCCCGAAAGCAAGAAGCAACGGTGCTAACGCGTTGTGAATTCGTTTTCTTGCTTGCATTCGTTGGTTTGTTTTTTTCCCAGCAAGAAAACGTATACGCTACCACGCAACGACTTTCTCACTAGCGCGCAGTAAGAAAACGAATGTGCTACCGCGCAACGGCTTTCGCACTAGTGCGCTCTCTTGTTGCTTTGTGTAGTTTTCTTTGCTTCTTCAACAATTGCTTTTTCTAAAAGAAAACCCACCCTCAACAACGAGTGTTTTGACATTGCTACCACTGGCTTTGCCCCTTGCTTGCTCTGCCACTGCCTGAACAGCTGACTTCTTTGTTCTTAGGTCACCAAACTACGACGAGAGTTTCACCTTTTGAAGCGCCAGTAGCTTAGGGGCCCAGGCACGTCCTAGTCAGAAAGGCTTTTCTGACTCAAGGTTCATCTTAGGGAAATGACTTCACTGAGGCGTCAAGGATACATCTGCGGATGGTGGTGGGCAGCGCCATTTGTGGGCCTCACTAAGAGATAGAGATGAACTAACAGAAAGGGGAAAGGAGCTCGGGCATGGCGCTGTCATTGCCATGTGCAACCTGTGAAACCACAAGATGGGAAGAAAAGAAAAGAAAGAGGCATGCACGACACTGCCACTGCCACTGCCGTGCATGGTCTCTGAGGGAGGCTCAGAAGAAAGAAAAAGAAGAGGAAAGAAAAGAAGAGAGAGAAGATTTACCTTGAGTCTAGGGGTACAATTTTAAAAGTTTCTCTCTCCTTACTCTCTCTCTCCAAACATGACCCAACAATGAGAAGGAAAGAGAATTCTATTAAGTAAAAAAAAAATTTGGTGAAGGGTTTCAAGCCCTTTGCATACAATGATGGTACGTGGTATATATAGAATTGTGCCCATACATGGGTGGATTGATCAAAGTTATTAATTGCTGGAAATTAAGATTTAGTGAAGAACACAGAGGGCGAAACTTATTGCCACCCGTAGGGGTCTCCCCCTGTTGCGCGCCTATCGCAGACAGCGATGCCTATCGTCACCCGCGAGAGGTTGCGGCCACACCTATCGTCGTCCACGAGCTTCCTTCATGCGCTCGGTGCCTATTGGCATCCGTGAGCTTCCTTCATGCGCTCGGTGCCTATCGCCCTTCTCGAGCTTCCTTCGCGCTCGGTGCCTATCGCTCTCCGCGAGCTTCCCTCACGCACTCGGTGCCTATCTCCGTCAACAAGCCTTCTTCGTGTGCTCGGTGCCTATTGGTGTCTGCCCGGTGCCGATCGCCGTGCGTAGGCTCTTCTTACATCCCACGCCTATCGTTGTGTGCCTTGGCAAGAACTGTCCATGCACTCCTTGCTAATGGCTATCGCCACGCACTTCACAAGAGGCTATCGCCGCCCGCGCAGGGGTGTGCTGCCTTCTTGTGTTGCCCAACGACGATGCCTAGCGTCGCACGTAGTTCACCGCTTGCCCTCTAGCCGTGAGCAGTAGTGCATAGCGTCGTCTTAGGGCTGTGACAATGCTACTCCACGATTATGGGTGGTGACACTTAGTGCCGTCAGGACCCCATCTCTTCGTCGTCTCATGCATTTTCTTCATTCTCTTCTCACTTGACCAAGGATGGGCTCAGTCTAGTGTTGCCATAGCGGTCTGGCTGTCGAGCAGTATTGCCATCATGCTGGTCCTGAGTACTATACCCATCTTTCTGCCACACCAAATTAGGATAGTCATGTCGACCTTGGTTTCGAGTACTATTGTCGTCGTGCTGGTCCAAAGTACCGTGCCCGTCTTGCTGCCATTCTGGGTCGGTCATTACACTGGTTCAACTATCATGCTATTCTCGTCCCCTTGTCGAGTGCCCTCTTCTTTTCTCCTTTCATCCAAACCTTCCACTTCATCACCCTAACTTCTCATATTCTTAGCCACACAAAGGTGCATTGCCCTAAGACAAGGGTAGGTCCTTCGGCCCACTTGTCTTGCAAATTAACCATAGTAGTGTTGTACAGAAAACGAAGAGATTGAGGTCAAGGGCGGCAATTCTGAACCAGCTGGAGGGCTCTCCGTCGTGATCTAAGAGGCTACTAGCACGAGTCAGCTCGAGTAAGTCATGGACCTAGGTGAGGTTGGTCCCCACCTCACATCCAAAATTCCTCTTCTCTCACTAGTCAGACACTTGCCCTTGTTTTGTGAACGAGGTTCTCGAGAGAGTGATCTTAGGTCCCGGGTCTTACGAACCCGAGACACGTGTCGATCACTTAGATTTGGGGAGGCGAGATCGAGGCACCTAACCAAGCACATGTCACCCGATCACCCAATTTATTTTTTTCATAAAAAAATACCTCATTATATTTTTCTTTACTTAATATAATTTTTAATTTCCCAAAAGTACCTCAAATTATTTTGTTTGCCTCATTTTATTCTTTATTTCCAAATAATTCCTCAATTTATTTTTGAAACGAAAAATACTTCAGTTTATTCTAATTTGCAAAGAATACCTCAATTTATTTCTTTAGCAAAAAATACTTCAAATCATTTTTTTTTACCTAATTGTTTTTTTATTTCCAAAAATAACATCAACTTATTTTTTTACGAAAAAATACCACAAATTATTTTTCTATGCCTCATTTTATTTTTTATTACAAAAAAGTACCTCAATTTATTTTTCAAACGAAAAATACCTCAATTTATTGTTAATTACCAAAAAGTTGTTTTACTTTTTACCAAACAATACCTCACATTATTTTCCTTACGTCATTTTAATTTTTATTACCAAAACATACCTCGATTTATTTTTTTTACAAAAAACACGTCAAATTATTTTTCTTTGCCTCATTTTATTTTTTCTTACCAAAAAATATCTCAAACTATTTTTCTTCACCTCAATCTTTTTTTCGGTCACCAAAAAGTACCTCATTTTATTTTAATTACCAAAGAGTACCTCAATTTATTTTTTTACCAAAAAACACCTCAGTTTATTTTAATTACCGAAGAGTACCTCAAATTATTATTTTAGCCAACAAATACCTCAAATTACTTTTCTTTACCATATTTAGTTATATTTTTATTGAAAAAGTAGCTCAATTTATATTTAAAATGAAAAATATCTCAATTTATTTTAATTTCCCAAATTTACCTCAATTTATTATTTGACCAAAAAATGCCTCAAATTATTTTTTCTTACTCCATTTTATTTTTTTTTACCAAAAGGCACCTCAAATTTTTTTTTAAGAAAAAATACATCAAAATATTTGTTTTTTACCTACTTTTATTTTTTATTACCAAAATACCTCAACCGATTTGTTTACAAAACAAAATACCTTATTTTATTTTAATTACCAAAAAGTTACTGAATTTATTTTTTAAATAAAAAATACCTCATTATATTTTTTACCAAAAAATACCTCATTATATTTTTCTTTTTCTGATGTTATTTTTTATTTCCCAAAATTACCTCAATTTCTTTTTTTATATCAATAAATGTCTCAAATTATTTTTCTTTATCTCATTCTATTATTTATTACTAAATAATTCTTCAATTTATTTGTAAACAAAAAATACTTCAGTTTATTTTGATTTTCCAAAAGGTACCTCAATTTATTTATTTTAGCAAATAACACCTCAAATTGTTTTTTCTTTACCTCATTTTTATTTTTTATTTAAATGAATAACCTCAACTTATTTTTCTACCAATAATAGCACAAATTATTTTTCTTTACCTCATTTTATGTTTTATGTCAAAAAAAGTACCACAATCTATTATTCAAACGAAAAATAACTCAATTTATTTTTTGTTTACAAAAATTATCTCAATTTATTTTTTATCAAAAAATACCACAAATTATTTTTTCTTACCTTATTTTATTTTTTACTACAAAAAAGAGCACACCAATTTATTTTTTTCACGACAAATACATCAAATTATTTTATTTTTCTTTATCTCGTTTTATTTTCTGTTACAAAAAACGTACCCCAATTTATTTTTTAACCAAAAAGTGCCTCAAATTATTTTCTTTTACCTCGTCTTATTTTTTATTACCTAAAAGTAGCCCATTTTAATTTTTCTTTACCTTATTTCGTTTTTTATTACAACAAAGCACCTCTATTTATTCTTTTAACAAAACATTGCCTCAAATTAGTTTTCTTTAACTAGATTTATTTTTTATTAGCGAAAAGTTCCTTGATTTATATAATAAAAAATACCTCATTATATTTGTCTTTACCTGCTATTTTTTTTTAATTTCCCAAAAGTACCTAAAATTTTTACTTTTGCATCATTTTGTTCTTCATTTCCAAATATTTCCTCAATTTATTTTTCAAACGAAAAATACCTCAGTTTATTGTTAATTACCAAAACGTAGCTCAATTTATTTTTTACCAAAAAATACCGTCACATTATATTTCCTCTCGTCATTTTATTTTTTATTACCAAAATGGACCTGGATTTATTCTTTTTTACAAAAAATACATAAAATTAATTTTCTTTGCCCCATTTTATTTTTTCTTACCAAAAACTATATCAAATTATTTTTCTTTACCTCATTCTTTTTTTTCGGTCGCCAAAAAGTACCTTAGTTTATTTTAATTACTAAAGAGTACCTCAATTTATTTTTTTACCGAAAAACACCTCAGTTTATTTTAATTACCGAAGAGTACCTCAAATTACTTTTTTAACCAAAGAAATACCTCATAGTATTTTTCTTTACCATATTTAGTTATTATTTTTACCGAAAAGTAGCTCAATTTAGTTTTAAAATTAAAAATATCTCGGTTTATTTTATTTCCAAAATTTACCTCAATTTATTATTTGACCAAGAAAATATCTCAAATTAATTTTCCTTACCCCATTTTATTTTTTATTACCAAAAGGCATTTGAATTTTGTTTTTAACAAAAAATACATCAAAATAATTTTTTTTTTACCTAGTTTTATTTTTTATTACCAAAAATACCTCAACTGATTTGTTTACCAAACAAAAAACCTCAGTTTATTTTAATTACCAAAAAGTTACTAAATTTAGTTTTTTACCAAAAAAATACCTCATTATATTTTTATTTTCTTGATGTTTATTTTTATCTCCCAAAATTACTTCATTTTTTTTTATACCAAATGAAACCTCAAATTATTTTTCTTTATTTCATTATATTCTTTATTACCAAATAATTCCTTAATTTATTTGTAAACGAAAAATACCTCAGTTTATTCTGATTTTCCAAACGTACCTCAATTTATTTATTTTAGTAAATAACACCTCAAAAAAAATAACCTCAACTTATTTTTTTACCAAATAATAGCACAAATTATTTTTCTTTACCTCATTTCATGTTTTATGTTAAAAAGGTACCTCAATCTATTATTCAAACGAAAAATACCTCAGTTTATTTTTTGTTACAAAAAATTATCTCAATTTAGTTTTTATCAAAAAATACTGCAAATTATTTTTTCTTACCTCATTTTATTTTTTACTACAAAAAAGTGCACACCAATTTATTTTTTTCACAAAATAGACATCAAATTATTTTTATTTTTCTCTACCTCATTTTATTTTCTTTTACAAAAAAAAGTACCCCAGTTTGTTTTTATATAAAAAATGCCTAAGTTTTTTTTTTATTCCAAAGGGTACCTCAATTTATTTTTTTTATAAAAATTCCTAGAATTATTTTTCTTTACTTTATTTTGTTTTTTTTACGACAAAGCATCTCTATTTATTCTTTTAACAAAAATTACCTTAAATTAGTTTCCTTTAACTAGATTTATTTTTTATTAGCAAAAAGTTCCTCGATTTATTTTTTTCATAAAAAATACCTCCATATATTTTTTTTTACCTAATATTATTTTTAATTTCCCAAAAGTACCTCAAATTATTATTTTTACCTCATTTTATTCTTTATTTTCAAATAATTCCTCAATTATTTGACTAGGCGGGGAGAGAAGAATTTAACTAGGCGGGGAGATCAGCACAATGACTAAGCTGGTAAGTGATTGGTCTAAGATGGCAATAAAACGAGCTCGGTAACTCAAACTGGCTCAACTAGACGTCAATACCGATAGTGACTAGCTAGACGCAATGGTTAGTCTGTCGTGGTAATAAAGCGGGCACAGTAATTCTGTTACAACAACATTACGGCTAGACGACAAGGCTACCATAAGAGGCTAATCTCAGCCCCTCTTAGTCAAATGAAATGATAACAGAAAGGTATGAAAATAATAAAGAGAGAATAAAAAGTAAGAGGAGAAGGGAAAGAAAGAAGGAGAAGAGTGTGAGAGAAGAGAGAAGGAAGAAGAGAGGAGGGAGAAGGACACAGTCGGTGTCAGGCATCACCAGCTGTGTTGGAAGAAGAAGAGAAAGAAGACATAGTCGGCACTAGGCATCGTCGGCTGTGTTAGAAGAAGAAGAGAGAGAGGACACAGTCGACGCTAAGTATCGTCGACTGTGTTAGAGAGAGAGGGGGGCAAGAAGGACACAGTCGGCACTAAGCATCGCCGACTGTGTTTTTTTTAAGAAGAGAGGAGAGAGAAAGACACAATTGGCGCTAGGCATTACCGGTTGTGTTTTAAGAAGAGCGGAGAGAGAAAGACATAGTCGGCGCTAGGCACCGCTATGTTTTAAGAAGAGCGGAGAGAGAAAGATGCAGCCAGCATTAGGCATTACCGGCTGTGTTTTAAGAAAAGTAGAGAGAGAAAGATACCATCGATGTTAGGCATTGCCGGCTGTGTTTTAAAAAGAGTGGAGAGAGAAAGAAATAGTCGGTGCTACGCATTGCCATCTATGTTTTAAGAAAAAGAATAGAAAGGAGATAGGGATAAGAAGAAGAGAGAGAAAGAGAGATAGAGACGAGAAGAAGAGAAAGAGAAAGAGAGATAGAGATAAGAAGTAGAGAGAGAATAAGAGATAGAGACGAGAAGAAGAGAGAAAGAGAGATAGAGATGAGAAGAAGAGAGAAAGAGAGATAGAGATGAGAAGAAGAGAGAGAAAGAGAGATAGAGATGATAAGAAGAGAGAGAAATAAAGAGATAGAGATGAGAAGAGAGAGATATAGATATCAAGATGAGAAGAAGAGAAGAAGAGAAAGGAAGAGAGATAAAGATGAGAAGAAGAGAGAGAAAGAGAGATATAGATTAGAAGAAGAGAGAGAAATAGAGAGATAGAGATGAGAAGAAGAGAGAAATAAAGAGAAAGAGGGGAGGAGAGAGAAAGTTACCTTATCAAAAGGTACCGACCCTTTTCTTTTCTCTCCTCTCTCTCTCTCTCTCTCTCTCTCTAAGACGCACCCACGAGCTTAAGCAAAAATGAAGTTTTTATTGAATCTTTAAGAATGAACCCAAGGGGATTTTACAATTTGGCTTTACATGCTTATATAGAATTGGGCCCAAACATGGGTGGACACTCAAAAACTACCTAGAATTGAAGATAATTACAATTTAATTGGATTAAAAGAAATTCAAAAAATGGTTGCAAATTGACTATTATGCCCCTGCCTAACAATGTGTGGAATTCTAGAACAGTCCCTGCTGCTGCCCAAGAACTTGCGTGATCTTCCATGACTAATATGGGGTTCTTTTGATGTCTGTTTGATCGAAAGATGATTGTTTTCTTGTGGGGCTCGGCATGGAGATCGATTTGATACCAACTTCGAGTCATGAATCATGTTTTTAAGCCATGGTCATGAAACTTGAAATTTGCTTGAATCATGAAAACTTTGATCAATTGTGTCCTCGTTTCTTAATGTTTTTCTTCAGTTTCTTTGTTGAATCACACTTAGCATTCCATCACAATCACATTGCAACAAACGTAGCTCGATTTTGTATTCGGATGAAGTTTTTGTCATCTTGAGTTTTTTGCTGAAATCTTGAAATCTAGAGGTCGAAATTTATAGCAGTGTCAACGCTTCTGTATGTGAAATCCAACCATTCATCGTACATGGGGGTTCAGACCAGAGATAGCCACGGACCTTATGCACATAATGCAATTGGTTTCGTGCCGATCGGGCATGCGAGCGCCATGATTTGGCCGCTCGAGTGAGGCATGCTGTTGCTGAATTTTCTGTAATTTTCTTCACAAATCAACAACTTCTCTCTAGTTTTTCTCCCTACTCGGGAATCATCACTACGCGTACCACATATCAAAACGATCATCTTGATGAGACGAACATGCTTACAAAATTTGAGAGCGATCCAACTTGGAATGAGTGAGATAAAAGCCCCAAAAGTCACTACCCATGACTATAAAAACAACCACCTTTAATGGTGTTTTGGTGCAGGGTGGCCACAGGGGAATAGTGTGCGGCCTACCCCTTTTGGTATTTTATCGCTAACTTTGTCTTAGAGTGCCTGATTAAGTTGAAACTTGACCATAGGGGTTTTTGAACATGCCGAATTCAATGGCGGGTCTGACAGCTATTTGACGCACCAAAAATATAGTTCTAGTTATGGGGTCCACTTCAAGGTGCTAGAGGCCGATTTGGCCAAAATTGTTTCTTCGTGTTCATTACCTTAAATATGTCTGACGGCAATGAAACTTGGCAGGTGGCCTTTTGAAGTGCTGATGAAGATCTTGACCAATTCTGGGGCCATTCTGAGACTATCAAAATTTCCACTATTTTGTAGGCTTTATTAACATCCTTTCGCTTTCTACCACATTGGGGACCAATGTGCTGAAAAATGCATTCAAAGAGCTTGCCACGCCGAGTGTTGCTCTTAAAGAGAAGCAAGAAGGACAACATTCAGAAAATTTCCTTCGGCTTTATTACTTTTTTCTTCCTAGCCACAGGATCACGTGAACGTCGAGGAGATTCACGCAATGGTGTTACTAGGATGCTCAGACATAGGGATCCATTGTTCGTGATCCCGTCCGTGGAGACTTTAGGGGGAGAAGAGAGTTTTTTTTTAGGGATCTTATAGAAGTTCTCACCCTCATGTGGACTGACTGCGATTCTAAAGCTGAGGATTTTGTACGGACCTCATCAGTCAGAATCAAGCCCGTATGCCAATTGAGTGCCATGTCGAAGGGCATTGTTCCCATTTGACCTGGGTTTCTTTGTCTTAGATAGACAACAAAGGAGCCTTTAGTCAGCACTTGTCTGTGTAATGCACCAGTTGTTCCTTAGCGGGTAGGGTACCTCATTTTATGGAGAAAACCAGCTTTGGGTATAACTACCCCTACCCACTACTTTGCATCTACGACAATCATTTGATTACCGCTCCAAAGTCATGGTTGACTTAACCTTCTTGGGGCATCTTTGGTTCGTCGAAGTGACTTTCTTGTTTGTTTGTTGTGCTGAAGAGCCTTTTGTTGGCACTCGTCTGCGTCGTGCACCATTTGTTCCTTGGCAGGTAGGGTACCTCAGTTTATCAAGATAACCAACTTTGGGTATAACTACCCCTACCCACTGCTTTACAGCTACGACAATCATCTGATTTTCGCTCCAAAGTCATGATCGACTTAGCCTTCTCAAGGCGTCTCCGGCATCTGGGAGTGTGTTTCATAGCCTCTTGGGAATGATGCTCTTTTTCATGAGACTTGTCTTGCCATCTTGGCGAGTAATCTGTCCTTCGAATCCTTTTTGCAACTGGACTTAGGCTGTCGAAATCTTTTCCTTAGAGCTCATATTTTTGGACCCTGGTATTGTAACATTAGGGATTCTTTTTTTTTTTTTTAGTGAGGGCTGAAGCCGCTTGTAGAGGCGAGCGCTGCATCAACCTGTTTATTGGTCCAAGCGTCCTTTGTGGATTTTCACTTGAACTTAGGGAGCGGCACCGTAGAGATGGTTTTCACCAACTTCTTTTTATTTGGGGCTCTTTTACCCATGACCTTACAATGATGTTCACCCTTATTCTTCCATTTTTACTCACGATGCCCTTTTAGGTTTTCACCGTGTCCAGGTTTTATTCACGGAACTCTTTTGCTCATGGTTTCGTGACCATGCCCATCTATCTTTTTTACTCATGGTGTTCCCTTATTAAGGTATACACCATGCCCATTATTTCTTTTTTTTTGGTGAAGGCATGTTTAAGGTCATGCCTTTGGGACCTGTGAGAAGCCTTTTAATGTCATGCGGTCAGGACGTGCACTACAGTTTAAGGTCATACAGCTGGACCATAATGAAGATGGATGGCAGTTGGTAGAGGCCATGGAGTGAGTATGACAGTAGTTTTAGCTCACTTTTAGGGAGATGGCACAAAGCTACCTATGAAGATGGATAAGGTGTGAAAGGTGGGTGAAAAATGGTGACCCATTAGCTTACGACGAGTATAGGTGGCAGGATGGTTTGTCGTTTTGTGAGCGTGGTTGAGACTCACTAGAGAATGATGAAGGATGATGAAATGAATGGACTTACTGGGGTTGAGACTCACGAATAGGTTGGTTAGGGATGACATGCTTGAGAATGCATGTAAAAAGATGTTTATTGTCCTACCTCCGGGACCTGTGCAAAGTAGTTTATCGTCATGTGGCCAGGACGTGTACTATGATTTAGGGTCATATAGCTGGACCGTGACTATGAAGTTTAAAGTCATACAGCCAGGACCATGCGGTTTAAGGTCGTGCAACTAAATCTCTGCTACAGTTTACGGTCGTATGGTTTCGACCGTGGTGTTAAGCCTTTTAACGTTATGAGGCTAGGACGTGTACTATAGTTTTAGGATCATACAGCTAGACCATAGCTATGCAGTTTTAAAGTCATGCAGCTAGAGGTCGTGCAACAAGACTTCAGCAACAGTTTAAGGTCTAATAGTTTGAACCACGGTTATGCAGTTTAGAGTCATGCAACTAGGACCATGTAGTTTAAGGACGTGCAACCAGACCTCCGCTACAGTTTAAGGTCATATAGTTTGGACCATGCAGTTTACGGTCGTGACCATCACTACAGTTTAAGGTCATATAGTTTGGACCGTACAGTTTAGGGTCGTGCATCTAAACCATATCTACAGTTTAAGGTCATATAGTTTGGACCGTGCAATTTAGGGTCATGCATCTAGACCATCGCTATAGTTTAAGGTCATATAGTTTGGACCGTGCAGTTTAGGGTCGCGCATCTAGACCATTGCTACAGTTTAAGGTCATATAGTTTGGACCGTGCAGTTTAGGGTCGTGTATCTAGACCATTGTGTGGGTCGCCATGTAGGTGGAGCTCCATGGGGATAAAATGGTTAAGGTCATTCACAAGAAAAGGGCTCAGATGGAGATGGTGGCCCAATGAGGAATGGCAAACAGAAGCAAACTTCACTAAGGATTAGGAGACAAATGTGGGTCTTTTATATCCTTGAGGATAGAATAAATAAGTGTGAGGCACCACTAGGGGTTGCAGCAGCAAAAATGACCCTAACTCCACTGGGGATAACAGGCTATAGTACGAGTATGTCTCTCTTACTAGGAATGAGAAGTCATGACCTGATTTTGATCGACCTAGGTTCAATAGGTCAGAGTCAAGGTACAACCTCACTAGGGATAGTGATAGGACACACACGGTTTCGGCTTCGGCTACTTAAAATACAGCAACCATTATTTCTTGTGAGTGGTCAGTCGGCGATGAGTCTTCGAAAATGCAACAGGAGCTGAGGACGGCTAACACTGCTTCTTAACTACTCAGCCGACGCAAGATTGCTAAAAACACAGCTGGCGCTATATTGTTAAAAACATAGCCAGCTCTGAGGACGACACATGCTTTGAACACAGCTGGCACTGAGTTGTCGAACATACAACTGGCGTGTTGGTTGTTGAAACACAGCCGGTGCTAGGTCACTTCGACCGCATAGCCGGCACTGAGTATGGATTGATATTTGAGACATGACTCGAGCCCGACCCCGTCCTGGTCTATGTTGCATGGCATTTGATGAGGCGGCAAATGAAACTTTACCCAGGCCTCGTTTCAAAGCCCGACCCGGTCCAACCTGTTTGTTGGAATTTTACAGGAGACGATGAGAGTTGCCTCAGGCCTTGGGTCAAAGCCCAACCCGGCTCATTGTCATTTGGCTTCCCTTGAACGTGGCGGGGATTCCCATTTTGTGAGGGGCGTTTGAGGGTAGTGTTGACTATATAAGGGGGTAAAACCCCATTTTTCCCACTTTTCACCGAAGGTCAAAACTTAAACAAAATTTTAAACAGTGAGTAGTAAGTGGAAGCTCTGGCAAGCAGGGGATTTCGACAAGAGATCAAGTGTTCCAACAAGCCCTACAGGGAAGGTTTCGACAAGCCTGACAGAATGTTTTGTTGGGGATTGGTGAAGTTGCGGGAAGGGAGTGATAAAAGAGAGTTCTTCGGTGAGTTTTCTAGGAAACAAGAGAGCTCATCCCACCATGATTTTGTGGGTTGGAGATGCGGGAAGTGCAGCGGTGGGAATTTTCGCGTGCTTTGGGAGTCTTTTTGGGGGCTTAGGTGGTTTCTCGATGTCTTTAGTGGCCTTGCAGAGGTTTCCTGGCAGGGATTTGGTGACTTTTCAACTGTGAAGGAGGAATTCCGGTGAGAGTCACTGAAGGTGGACCATCACGGGGAAGGCTAACGGTTGCGTTTGGAAATTTGCAATCATTGGGGAGGCGAAGGGATTTATGCCTCGAAAATGAGGAGTCTCGGGAGGCAAAGAGATGCAAAAAACAAGTAGTCATCGGGAGGTGAACAGTAGCGGCGAAGCACATGGCCGGCGTTGACTCTCCAAGTGGTTTTGCTTCTTCTTCATAATGAGGGTGCTTCTTTGGTGGGTTTGCTTCTTCTAGGAGATCAATTCTTTCGTGGGTTTGCTTCTTCTGGGAGAGCAATTCTTCGGTGGGTTTGCTTCTTGTTCATGAGGAGAGGAATTCTTTTGGCCTGTAACCGTTCTCTAATCCTCATATGCAAGAGCGAAACTACATATTTTGGTTTGTAACCATCCTCTTATCCTCAGATGCAAGAGACTTGTAACCTCCCTAATAACGGGCTTTTTGGCTTCTAAATTGTAACTTGTTTTTACAAAAATAAGGAGTTAGACCTTGTTTAGGCATTGAGTCTCTTTTCTTGAATATGCATTACGAGTAGTATTTCTTTAGGTATCGCTTATTGATAGGGGGCATTGCCTCCTCTCCATCAGGATGTGCTAATATGTAAGCTCTGTTTAGCGAGACCTTTTCTACTATAAAAGGACCCTTCAAATTGGGTTCAAACTTCCCTTTACGGCACTCATGCATAATAATCGGCCTTTTAATGGCTAGAACTAGATCCCCACGGGCAAATGAGCGGACCTTGACTGACTTATCAAACACCCTCTCCATTCTCCCTTGGTTGAGTTAAAGGTTCTGCTGAGCCTCTAGCCTCTTTTCGTTGAGCGCATCCAATTCTTGATATCGAAGTTTGACTCTCTCATCTTTGGTTACTTCTTGATGTATAGCGATACATAATGAAGGAATCTGAATTTCGAGGGGTAAAACTGCTTCACCCCCATAGAATAAAGAGTAAGGAGTGGAATCAGTAGCATTTCGTGTAGCAGTACGATAAGCCCATAGTGCTTCGGGAAGCTTCTCATGTCAATTATTCTTTGTCTTTGATAATGACTTTCTTAATACATTTCATAGGGTCTTATTGAAGGCCTCAGCTAATCCATTCGCCCGAGGGTGGCACATAATCGAAATACCTCCATTCGAAACCAAACTGGTTGACCAAGCGATCAATACGATGACTTCAAAATTGAGGGCCATTGTCCGAGATAATTCGGTTAGGGACCCCAAACTGGTATATGATGTGATGTCGAACGAAGTCAGCCACTGTTGTCCCATGAACTTGTTTAAATGGGACCACTTCAGCCCACTTAGAGAAGTAATATGTTGCAGCTAGATTGAAGACATGACTCATTGCCAAAGGAGGATTTATATGCCCTACAATGTCTGTACCCTATTGTGAGAAGGGCCATGATGCCACTGTAGGGTGTAAGGGTTCTGGAGGCTGGTGAACAAGGCTTGAATGTATTTGGCACACCTGGAACTTTTTAGCATGGTTTAGGGAATCAACAATCATGGAAGGCCAATAATACCCCAATCTGCGTATTCGTTCATAAAGCTTAGGACCGGACTGGTGTAGTCCACAAATGCTTGAGTGTTGATTGTACTTCTTCCAACACCTTATTTGCTTCTTGTATGTCCACACATCTAAGAAGAATACCGTCAAATGACCATCTGAAAAGAGCATCCCCTTCAAGGAGGGTATACTTGGTAGACATTCGACATATGTTGTTGTGTTCGGCATGATCTTCCGGGAGCCTGCCATTTTTTAGGAAAATACTGATGGGCTCTCTCCAATCTTCTACTTGCTCAATTTCCGCGCATATTGGGTCAAAGAATTATGGTTCCTTGGTTTTGACCCTTAGCTACTTGTCTCTGTGTCATTTCTTGTTCAGTATTAATTACTTCTTTAGCTGATAAAAGTGCGTCGAACCGATAAGGAGGGCACTCAGGGAAGATATTTCTTTCATCATGCTCGTCGACCTCAGTTCTTAGTTCAATGTGTCTCCATTCTGCCACCCAAACAAGCATGGGTCCTGATGAGGACAATTGAATTGTAGCCCTGAGTATCGCAAAGCGCTTCTGCCTGCGAGTTTAGCCTCCTGGGGATGTGACTTAGGGATACATCCTCAAATTGGGCCATGTACAATTTTGCAATATCGTGATAAGGCTTGAGAGTGTATTTTTTGACGTCGTAGATCCCTTTGAGCTGTCGTATAACCAATTCAAAGTCGTCATAGATCTCGAGTTGCTCCAAGTCTAAGTTGAAGGCTATCTCCAATCCAATTATAAGGACCTGATATTCTGCCTCATTACGAGAACATGCCTCGGCAAGAGAAAAAGAAAGCGGCAATATTCCTCCCTTTGAGAATACCACTCCATCTCCTCCTTGGTAAAATTGAAAGGCTTCGTCAAAGTACATTTCCCACTCATGAGAAAGCTTTGCACAAAATACTTCTTCATCAGGAAAGTCGCTTGATAACAGAGATTCCTTCGGCACGGGGTGTGCTGCGAGAAAATCAGCCAGGTGCTGTGAGAAAATCAGCCAGGGCTTGGCCCTTGATGGCCTTTTGTGGGACATATGTGATGTCAAATTCCATCAATAATAATGCCCACTTAGCAAGACATCCTGATAGGCATGGGCGTGTCATGAGAAATTTCACAAGATCTACTTTTTATATAAGTTTCACTTCATGACCAAGTAAGTAATGATGGAGTTTGTGTACTGTGAAGATCAGGGCTAGGCACATCTTCTCTATAGGGGCGTAATTCCTCTCTGCCCCTTGCATCCTGCGACTGAGGTAGTATAACACAGTCTCTTTTCCCTCTTCATTGTTTTATGCCAAAAATGGCCGGAGTGACTCGTCCAGAGCAGTCACGTATAGGAAGAGAGGCTAGTACTGATGTATAGAGTACTGGAGGGTTGAGTAAATACTGTTTAATGTCATCAATAGCTGCTTGACATGCTTCATCCCAGATGAATGGAGTATCTTTCTTTCGCAGATGCGTAAAAGGTTTACAGCGACGTGAGATATTTGAGATGAACATGTGGATGTACGCCAACTGCCCTTGAAGAGAGCATAACTCTTGCAACGTGGCTGGCCGCGGCATTTTCTTGGATCGCCTTGATCTTGACCGGCTCCACTTCATGCCCTCGGGTCTAACAATGAACCCTAAGAACTTTCCCGAATGCATGCCAAAAGCGCACTTCAGCGAGTTCATTTTAAGTTGATGGAGACGTAGTCGCTCAAAAACCTTTTCAAGGTCTTTCATGTGAGCATCCTTCTCTTGGGATTTTGCCACCAAGTTATCTACATAACACTCCACTTCTTTATGCATCATGACCTTGGAGATGGTGCCATTGCTCTATGGTATTTGGCACCAGCATTCTTTAATCCAAAATGTATCATCGTGTAATAGAAGACCCCTTTTGGAGTTACAAATGCAGTGGCCTCCTCATCTTCAGTTGTCATCCGTATCTGATTATACCCGGAGTATCCATCCATGAAGAAAAAGATTTGACAGTGAGCCGTAGAGTCGATAAGCATCTCGGTAAATGGCAACGAGAAGTCATCCTTAGGACAGGTGGTATTGAGGTCGCGGAAGTCAATGCAGACCCTAATATAGTCGTTCTACTTCTTGACTGGAATGACATTTGCTAGCCATTTTGGGTACTTGACTTCACAAATGAAACCTGCTTGTCTGGGTTTGGTTACTTCGGCATATATCTGCATTTCGAGGTCAGGCCTATACCTCCTTGAATTCTTCTTGATAGGTTTGACAGTCAATTCAATGCCGAGACGGTGAACGGTGAATTGAGGGTCGAAACCAGACATCTCATGGTCAAGCAAAGACATCTCGATTTTCTCACAAGAAAGTAGTGAAATCTTCTTTCTCTTCTAGAGATAGGTTTTCTGAAATAAAAGTGGGTCTGGGGTCGACTTCGTCTCCAAGATTTATTTCCACAAGCTTGTCTATTGTGGCGTGACCACCTTCTTCCCACTCTGCTGAGGCCTCCTGCAACTCTTCATTGTTGTTTTCAGAGGTCTTTTGATCGACCTCAAGTGCAGAGACCCATGATCTTGACATCTTTGCCTCTGATAGAGATCCAGGGTGCATCATAATTTCTACACCTTCCCCAGATTGAGGAACAGAATGATCTTCCATAGATAAAGATTGTTTCTCAAGCTGAAGGAGTTCGACTTGGAGATTACAAGGAATTTGAGATTCAACGATTGTGGCGCAAGAAGTGTCCCCATACGAATCACACGGTATTTGAACAGGTGTTTGCCCCGCGCTGGCTGATACTTTGTAGACTTATACCATGTGGTAAGTTTCTCGAGAGTATAAGCTTTGCCCTGTTGATTCTCTCAGTCTTTGCTCAAAGTCAGGCTCATGGGGCCACTAGTGTTTCTTTGGCTTTGACTTTTTGTGCTTCTTTGAAGACGGTGGCTCTGCCTTGGCTTTGGCTGCCAAGGCATCAACAACTATTAGGAATCCTGCTACTTGTGCCAGGGTCTTTCTCAATCGTTTCTGTTGCGTCATGCTTATGTTGATCCCTTTGAATTCTCTGTAGAGAGCCTCAAAGTCCAGACATTTCAAGGTTGTACCTCCATGAGACATAGAAGAAGAAAGATGAGAAGTAGAAGAAGAAGAAGAAGGAGAAGGGTCAGAAAGTGGGGGACTTTTAAGGTTGTTCCCCTCATCAGACCGATATAGGCGGCTTTATACGTCATCACCAGGGTTGGACGTGTGCAGGGAATCTTTTAGGTCTTTCCCTTGCTTAGACCGTTAAGGAGTACTTTTAATGTCGTCACGCTCATTGGACGTGCTTTGAGTGGAAGATGGCACAAGGATGTCCTCTTGATGAGAAGGAAGGAGGATCGTGCTAGGGATAAAATCCAATAAGGTTGGCAGTGGGGGAAGGGGCCAGAGAATTCCTGCTCAACTGGTGGTTGAACCGTCTTGTTTCTCCAACGAGCAGCCCTAGGTGCCCATCTCCTTCTGGTTTTCTGAGGTGATGTTTGATTCGTCTCGCTAGGCTTGTGAACAACCTTAGCTTGGTGAACTGCTTCTCGCCTCAAGGACTTGAGTCTGCTTCTCCCATGGTGGACTATCCATGGATTGGAAGTCAAGGGTTCAGCAGAGTCTGAATCATTGTTAGGAAGGTCTTGTGTTGGGAGGCCCTTCTCTTGCACTGATGGAGCAGTAGCTTGGGGATCACTAACTGGAATGTCGTAAAACTCCCGACATTCTCGCATTTTCTTTGTGAATATGTCATGGAAATTGGTGCATCCCATAGGTAATGACCTCTTATCTGGTGATACAGGCACCAACGGTCCTCAGTCCCTTGAATAAGGCATCGAGGTTGCCTTGCAAGCTTCGGAGTGATTATGCCTTCGTGAAGCATTATAACGAAGAAGGCGTGAAGAATACCAGGGGCTTCGTCTTCTTCCTGGATAGTTACTGCATGGGAGGCTTCTGCTGCCCCGAAGGCCTTCTTTAAATCTTCAAGCTTTATTTGACCGTTCTAGATCAGGGCCTTGATAATATATTTTAGCGTGCAGCAGTCATATGTGGGATGATTGATCCTTCTATGATAAGAGCAATAATTCACTTGAGTGTCAACGCCAGCTTGCTCAGGGAACTTGGCTTTTGGACGCTGAATCATATTCTGTTCCAAAATTAACAGAAATAGTGCAAGGACCCATTCCTTCTCAAAGGGGTAGACCTTGTTCTTATGCCTGGTGAAATAATTATCTCAATTGAGATTCACCGGCAGGGTACTCAATCTTCCATCAGGTCAATTCCCCGAGCTCTCTTGTGGGCTCCAGAGACATGACCAAAAGGACGGGGCTGGTTCAAGATGGTACTCTTAGGGAAGGTCTTTGAATACTAAGGCTGAAGATGCTTGCTCGAAGAAGTAAGAGCAGGGTTGACTCATGAGGAGGCCTAAGTCGAGGGCAAGGGGATGTCTGTGCTGGCGACGCGTGTGCGCCCCTTGAAGAAGGATCACAGGGGACCTGAGGGTGACCCTGTGCTCGAGCGAGTGATCTGGCCTTAAGAGGCCGCGAGCAGGTGTCTGTAAGAGAATAGGTGGAGACCTGCCCCTTACAAGGTGTGCTTTGTGTGTGCTGAGTATGAGGACGAGGAGGTCGTCTCCTGTGTACTCGGGTTGACGTAATTATGGCATTGCCTGGAGTTGTGGGATGCGCATATGAGTAGCGTGTGCAGGACTTGGCCTTGGGAGGTCTGATTTTGGACACAGACTCGAGGTAACATAAGAGTTGCCCCAAGGTGTGGCTCGGGTGGGTGACCCACGAGCCTTATGGTGTGTGTGAGAGGTGGAGGCCATAGGGCCTCTGCCTCTATGTGTCGAGCCTCTAGGAATAGGGACTCGTTGTGGTGTAGGAATGTGGGGGGCAGCCTTGCGGCGACCCACAGAAGCAATGGTTAATTGCTTGCCTTATTAAAATAAGGTAAAGAAAAATAATCTGAGGATTTTTGTAATAATAAATAAATTAAGGTAACTTTTGGTAATTAAAAAAAAACTCAGGTATTTTTTATCTAGAAATAAAATGGGTTACCTTTCTGGCAATAAAAACAAGATGAGGTAAAGGAAACTAATTTGAGGCATTTTTTGGTTAAAATATAAATTGGGGTATTTTTTTTTAACAGAAAATAAAATGAGGTCAAGTAAAATAAAAAAAACTTTGATGTATTTGTGGTGAAAAAAATAAACTGGTGTGCTCTTTTTTGTAATAATAAAAAAAATGAGGTAAGAAAAAATAATTTGCGGTATTTTTTGATAAAAATAAATTAAGATACTTTTTGGTGAGGTATTTTTCACCGGAATAATAGCAATCTTGAGGTACTTATTTGCAATAAAATATAAAATGAGGTAATGATAAATAATTTGTGCTATTATTTGGTGAAAAATAAGTTGAGGTTATTTATAGAAATAAAAAATAAAAATGAAGTAAAGAAAATTTTTTTGAGGTGTTTTATGCTAAAATAAATAAATTGAGGTACGTTTGACAAATCAATAGAAAATCTATTGAGGTGTTTTTGGTAATAAAAAATTAAATTAAGTTAAAAAAATATTTTGATATATTTTTTGTTGAAAACAAATTGAGGAGCCTAATTGTAATAAAAAATAAAATGGGGTAAAGAAAAATAATTTGATGTTCAAATAATAAAATGAGGTAAATTTTGGAAATTAAAATAAGCTGAGATATTTTACTTTTAAAAAACAAATTGAGCTACTTTTCGGTAAAAATAATAATTAAATATGGTAAAGAAACGTAGTTTGAGGTATTTGGTTAAAAAAAGAATTCGAGGTACTCTTCGGTAATTAAAATAAACTCAGGTGCTTTTAGGAAAAAATACATAAATTGAGGTACTCTATTGTAATTATAATAAACTTTTGTATTTTTTGGTTACCGAAAAAAAAAAAAGAGGTAAAGAAAAATAATTTGAGTTACTTTTTGGTAAGAAAAAAACTGAGATATTTTACTTTTTAAAAATAAATTGAGCAACTTTTTGGTAAAAATATTAATTAAATATGGTAAAGAAAAGTAATTTGAGGCATTTGCTTAAAAAAAGAATTCGAGGTACTCTTAGGTATTTAAAATAAACTAAGGTGCTTTTACGTAAAAATAAATAAATTGAGGTACTCTATTGTAATTATAATAAACTGTGGTACTTTTTTGGTTACCGAAAGAAAAAAACAAGATGAGGTAAAGGAAAATAATTTGAGGCATTTTTTGGTTAAAAAATAAATTGGGGTATTTTTTTTGTAACAGAAAATAAAATGAGGTCAAGAAAAATAAAAATCATTTGTTATATTTGTTGTGAAAAAAAGAAATTGGTGCCCACTTTTTTGTAATAAAAAAAAAATTGAGGTAAGAAAAAGTAATTTGCTATATTTTTTGATAAAAAATAAATGGAGATACTTTTTGGTAACAAAAAATAAACTGACGTATTTTTCGCTTGAATAAAGCAATATTGAGGTACCTTTTTGCAATAAAACATAAAATGAGGTAATGAAAAAACATTTATGCTATTATTTGGTAAAAAATAAGTTGAGGCTATTTATTGAAATAAAAATTTAAAATGAGGTAAAGAAATAAAAATTGAGGTGTTTTCTGTTAAAATAAATAAATTGAGGTATGATTGGCAAATCAGTTGAAAATCAGTGGAGGAATTTTTGGTAATAAAAACTAAAATTAGGTTAAAGAAAAATATCTTCATGTATTTTTTGTTAAAAACAAATTGAGGTGCCCAATGCTAAAAAAAAAAAAAATGGTGTAAGGAAAAATAATTTGATGGTCAAATAATAAATTGAGGTAAATTTTGGAAATTAAAATAAACTTTAAAAATAAATTGAGCTACTTTTCGGTAAAAATAATAATTAAATATGTTAAAGAAAAGTAATTTGGGGTATTTGGTTAAAAAACGAATTCGAGGTACTCTTCAGTCATTAAAATAAAGTGAGGTGCTTTTAGGTTAAAAAAGTAAATTGAGGTACTCTATTGTATTTATAATCAATTGTGGCACATTTTGGTTACCGAAAAAAAAAATGAGGTAAAGAAAAATAATTTGAGTTATTTTTTGCTAAAAAAAATAAAATGACCTAAAAAAAAATGGTTTGATATTTTTTTAGTAAAAAAAAAATAAATCGAGGTGTGTTTTGGCAATAAAAAATAAAATGACCTAAGAAAAAATAATGTGAGGTTTTTTTGGTTAAAAATAAATTGCTACTTCTTGGTAATTAAAAATAAACTGTGGTATTTTTCATTAAAAAAAAATTTGTTGTGGCCTCTTTGTAATAAAAAATGAAATGAGGTATAGAAGAACAATTTGTGGTATTTTTTCGTAAAAAAATAAGTTGAGGTTATTTTTTGAAATAAAAAAACAATTAGATAAAGAAAAATAATTAGAGGTATTTTTCGCTAAAGAAATAAGGTGATGTACTTTTTGAATATAAGAATAAACTGAGGTATTATTCGTTTGAAAACTAAATTGAGAAATTATTTGGAAATAATGAATAAAATGAGGAAAAAAATATATTTGATGTACTTTTGGGAAATAAAAAATAATATCAGGTAAAGAAAAATATAATGAGGTATTTTTCATAAAAAAAAAAGCCGAGGAACGTTCTGTTAATAAAAAATAAAACTAGTTAAAAGAAACTAATTTGAGGTAATTTTTTGTTAAAAGAATAAATAGAGGTACTTTTTCGTAACAAAAATTAAAAAAAAGGTAAAGAAAAATAATTTGAGGATTTTTTATAAAAATAAATAAATGAGGTATCCTTTGGTAATTAAAAAAAAACTGAAGTATTTTTTATATAGAAATAAAATGGGTTACCTTTCCTGTAATAAAAAACAAGATGAGGTAAAGGAAAATAATTTGAGGCATTTTTTGGTTAAAAAATAAATTGGGGTATTTTTTTTGTAACAGAAAATAAAATGAGGTCAAGAAAAATAAAAATAATTTGATGTATTTGTTGGGAAAAAAATAAATCAGTGTGCTTTTTTTTGTAATAATAAAAAAAAATGAGGAAAGAAAAAATAATTTGAGGTATTTTTTGATGAAAAAAAAATTTAGATACTTTTTGGTAACAAAAAATAAACTGAGTTATTTTTTGCATGAATAATAGTGATATTGAAGTACATTTTTTCAATAAAACATAAAATGAGGTAATGAAAAATAATTTGTGCTAGTATTTGGTAAAAAATGAGTTGAGGTTATTTGTTGAAATAAAAAATAAAAATGAGGTAAAAAAAAAAACTCCGAGTTTGGCAAATCAGAATAAACTGAGGTATTTTTTGTTTACAAATAAATTGAGGAATTATTTGGTAAGAAAAAATAAAATGACTTAAGGAAAAATAATGTCAGGTATTTTTTGGTAAAAAACTAATTGAGCTACTATATGGTAATTAACAATAAACTGAGGTATTTTTTGTTTGAAAAATAAATTGCGGTCCTTTTTTCTATTAAAAAATAAAGTGGGGTATAGAAAAATAATTTGTGGTATTTTTCCATAAAACAATAAGTTGAGTTTATTTTCGAAAATAAAAAAACAATTAGGTAAAGAAACATACTTCAAGGTATTTTTCGCTAAAGAAAAAATTGAGGCACTCTATGCAAATTAAAATAAATTGAGGTATTTTTCGTTTGAAAATAAATTGAGTAATTATTTCAAAATAAAGAACAAAACGAGGCAAAAAAAAAATTTTGTGGCACTTTTGGAAAATAAAAAATAATTTAAGGTAAAGAAAAATATAATGAGGTATTTTTGATGAAAAAAATAAATCGAGAATCCTTTTACAAATAAAAAATAAAACTAGTTGGAAACTAATTAGAGATAATTTTTTGTTAAAAGAAAACATAGAGTACTTTGTGGTAATAAAAAACAAAAGAAGGTAAAGAAATATAATTTCAGGGTTTTTTGTAAAACAAATAAATTGAGATACCATTTGGTAATTAAAAAAAAAACTCAGGTATTTTTTATAAAAAAGTAAAATGGTTTGCCTTTCAAGTAATAAAAAATAAGATGAGGAAAAGAAAAATAATTTGAGGCATTTTTTGGTTAGAAAATAAATTGGGGTATTTTTTTTGTAACAGAAAATAAAATGAGGTAAAGAACAATGAAAATAATTTGATGTATTTGTTGTAAAAAAATAAATAGGTGTGCTCCTTTTTGTAAAATAAAATAAAATGAACCAAGAAAAAATAATTTGCTGTTTTTTTTGATAAAAATAAATTGAGACACTTTTGTTTGAATAATATATTGAGGTACGTTTTTGTAATAAAACATAAAATGAGGTACAAAAAAACAATTTGGGCTATTATTTGGTATAAAATAAGTTGAGGTTATTTATTAAAATAAAAAATAAAAATGAGGTAAAGAAAAAACATTTGAGGTGTTTTCTGCTAAAATAAATAAATTGAGGTACATTTGGAAAATTAGAATAAACTGAGCTATTTTTCGTTTACAAATAAATTGTTGAATTATTTGGTAATAAAAATAAAGTGAGATAAAAAAAAAATTTGAGATATTTTTTAGTAAAAAATAAAAAAAATGATTTAATTTTTGGAAATAAAAAATAGTATCAGGTAAAGAAAAATATAATGAGGTATTTTTGTGGCAAAAAAAAAAAATTCAGTAACTTTTTGGGAATTAAAATAAACAAGGGTTTGTTGTTATGTAAACAAATTGGTTGAGGTATTTTTGGTATTAAAAATTAATACTAGGTTAAAAAAAAATATTTTGCTGCATTTTTTGTTAAAACCAAATTGATGTTCCTAATGGTAATAAAAAATAAAATGGGTAAGGAAAAATATTTTGATGGTCAAATAATAAACTGAAGAAAATTTTTGAAATTAAAATAAACTGAGATATCATTCTTTTTAAAAATAAATTGAGCTAATTTTCGGTAAAAATAGTAATTAAATGTGGTAAAAAAAGTAATTTGTTAAAAAAAATAATTTGAAGTACTCTTCGGTCATTAAAATAAACTGAGGAGCTTTTTGGTAAAAATAGAAGAAGAATGAGGTACTCTTTGGTAATTAAAATAAACCGAGGTACTTTTTGGTTACCGAAAAAAAAAATGAGGTAAGTATAAATAATTTGAGTTATTTTTTGGTAAAAAAAAATAGAATAAGGTAAAAAAAAAATAATTTGATATATTTTTGGTAAAAAAATAAATCGAAGTGCGTTTTGGTAATAATAAAAAAAATGACGTAAGAAAAAATAATGTGAGGTTTTCTTTGGTAAAAAATAAATTGCTACTTGAAAACAAACTGAAGTATTTTTCGTTTGAAAAATAAATTAAGGTGGCCACTTTGTAATAAAAAAAAAATGAGGTATAAAACAATACTTTTTGGTATTTTTCCTTAAAAAAATAAGTTGAGGTTATTTTTTGAAATAAAAAAACATTTAGGTAAAGAAAAATAATTTGAGGTATTTTTCGGTAAAGAAATAAATTGAGGTACTTTTTGAACTGAGGTATTATGCGTTTGAAAAATAAATTGAGGAATTATTTGGAAATAAAGAATAAAATAAAGAAAAAAAAATATTTGAGGTACTTTTGGGAAATAAAAATAATATTAGGTAAAGAAAAATATAATGAGGTATTTTTGATAAAAAAAATAAATCGAGGAACTTTTGCTAATAAAAAATAAAACTAGTTAAAGGAAACTAATTTGATGTAATTTTTATGTTAAAAAAATAAATAGAGGTACTTTTTGGTAATAAAAAATTAAGTAAGGTAAAGAAAAATAATTTGAGGAATTTTTGTAAAAATTAATAAATTGAGCTACCCTTTGGTAATTAAAAAAAAATCAGGTATGTTTTATATAGAAATAAAATGGGTTACCTTTCCGATAATAAAAAACAAGATGAGGTAAAGGAGAATATAATGAGATTTTTTGTTTTGTAAGCAAATAGGTTGAGGTGTTTTTGGTAATAAAAAATAAAATTACGTTAAATTTTTTTTTTTATGTATTTTTTGTTAAAAACAATCTGAGGTGCCTTTTGGTAACAAAAAATAAAATGGGGTAAGGAAAAATAATTTGAGGTATTTTCTTGGTCAAATAATAAATTGAGGTAAATTTTGGAAATTAAAATAAACTGAGATATTTTTTGTTTTAAAAATAAATTTAGCTACTTTTCGGTAAAAATAATAACTAAATATGGTAAAGAATAGTAATTTGAGGTATTTCTTTGGTTGAAAAATAATTTGAGGTACTCTTCCGTAATTGAAATAATTTGAGGTGTTTTTTGGTGAAATAAATAAATTGACATACTCTTTGGTAAAAGAAATAAACTCAGGTACTTTTTGGTGGCCGAAAAAAAAAAATGAGGTAGGAAAAATAGTTTGACATTTTTTTTTATTAGAAAAAGTAAAATGAGGCAAAGAAAAATAATTTGATGTCTTTTTTCTAAAATTAAATAAATCGAGGTGCGTTTTGGTAATAAAAAATAAAATGATGTAAGGAAAAATAATGTTAGTTATTTTTTATAAAAAATAAATTGAGCTACTTTTTGGTAATTAATAATAAACTTAGGTATTTTTCATTTGAAAAATAAATTGAGGTACGTTTTTTAAATAAATAATAAAATGAGGAAAAGAAAAATAATTTGTGGTATTTTTTCATAAAAAAATAAGTTGAGGTTATTTTTGGAAATAAAAAAATAATTAGGTAAAGAAAAATAATTTGAGGTATTTTTAGTGAAAAAATAAGTTGAGGTACTTGTTTGAACGCATTTTTCAGCACCTTGGTCCCCGATGCGGAATAAAGAGGAAGCAGGTCAATAAAGCCTGCAAAACAGTGGAAATTTCGACAGTTTCATAATAGCCCCAGAATCGGTCAAGGTCTTCATCAACACTCCAAAATGCCACCTGCCAAGTTTCATCGCGGTCAGACATGTCTGAGGTAGTGAACACAAAGAAACAATTTCGGTAAAATCAGCATCTAGCACCTTGAAATAGACCTCATAACTAGAACTATAATTTTGGTATGTCAAATAGCTATGGGACTACCACCATTGAATCCGGCACGGTCGAAAACCCTTATGGGTCAAGTTTCGGTTTAATCGGGCACTCCAGGACAAAGTTATGGGTAAAATACCAAAAGGGTAGGCCGAACACTATTCCCGTGTGGCCACCCTGCACCAACACACCATTAAAGGTGGTTATTTTTACAGTCACGAGTAATGACTTTTGGGGCTTATATCTCAGTCTTTTTAAGTCAGATCGCTCTCAAATTTTGTGAGCATGTTCGTCTCATCAATACGAGCGTTTCAATATGTGGTACGCCCCATGATGATGCCCAAACAGTGAGAAAACTAAAGAGAAGTTGCTGATCCTTGAAGAAAATTGCAGACAATTCAGCAGCAGCACGCCTCACTCTAGCGACCAAATCATGATTCTGGTCTCTAGATTTCAAGATTATAGCAAAAAACTCAAGACGAAGAAATCTTCATTCGGACACGAAATCGAGCTGTGTTTATTACAACGTGATCATGACGGCATGCTCAGTGTGATTCAGTGAACAAACTGAAGAAAAACATTAAGAAATGAGCACATAATTGATCCAAAGTTTTCAAGATTCAAGCAAATTTCAAGTTTTATGATCATGGCTTAGAAACATGATTCATGGCTTGAAGTTGGTATCAAATTGATCTCCATGTTGAGCCCCACAAGAAAACAATCATCTTTCGATCAAACGGGCATCAGAACAACCCCGGATCTGTCATGGAAGATCACGCAAGGTCTCGGGCAGCAGTGGGGACTGTTATGAAATTTCACACATTGTTAGGCGGAGGCAAAACAGTCTTTTTGCACCCATTTTTAGAATTTCTTTTAATTCAATTAAATTGTAATTATCTTCAATTTTAGGTAAGTTTTCGGCGTCCACCTATGTTTGAGCCCAATTCTATATAAGCCAAATTGTAAAATCCCCTTGTATTCATTCTTAAGGATTCAATAAAGACTTCATTTTTGCTTAAGCTCGTGGGCGCATTTTGGAGAGAGAAGAAAAAGACTAATACCCTTCGATAAGATAACTTTCTCTCTCCTCCCCTCTTTCCCTCTCTTCTTTTCATCTCTATCTCTTTATTTCTCTCTCTTCTTCTCATCTTTATCTCTCTTTCTCTCTCTTTTTCTCATCTCTATCTCTCCTTCTCTCTCTTCTTCCCATCTTTATCTCTCTTTATTTCTCTACTTCTAGTCCCAATCTCTCTTTCTCTCTATTCTTCTCATCTCTATATCTCTATTTCTCTCTCTTCTTCTCATCTCTATATCTCTTTGTCTCTCTTCTTCATGTCTCTATCTCTCCTTCTCTCTCTTCTTCTCATATCTATCTCTCGTTCTCTCTTCTTCTCATCTCGATCTCTCTTTCTTTCTCTTCTTCTCGTCTCTATCTCTCTTTCTCTCTCTTCTTCCCATCCCTATCTCCTTTCTGTTCTTCTTAAAACACAGCCGGCAATGCCTAACGCCACTGTGTCTTTCTCTCTCTGCTCTTCTTAAAACACAGCCGATAATGCCTAACGCCGACTATGTCTTTCTCTCTCCGTTCTTCTTAAAACACAACCGGCAATGCCTAGAGCTGATTGTATTTTTCTCTCTCCTCTCTTCTTAGAAAAAATATAGTCGGCGATGCCTAGTGCCGACTGCATCCTTCTTACCCCCTCTCTCTCTAACACAGTTGGCGTTACCTAGCACTGAATATGTCCTCTCTCTCCTTGCCACCTCTCTCTCTAACACAACCGGTAATACCTTGCACCGACTGTGTCCTCTCTCTCTTCTTCTAACACAACCGGTGATGCTTAGTGCCGACTATATCTTTCTTCTCTTCTTCTTCCAACGCAGCTGGTGATGCTTGGCACCGATTGTGTTCTTCTTCCTCCTCTCTCCTTCCTTCTCTCATACTCTTCTCCTTCTTTCTTTCCCTTCCTTTCTTTCTTTCCCTTCTCCTCTTATTCTCTTACTTCTTAGTCTCTCTTTATGATTTCCATTCCTTGTTTTATCCTTTCATTTGACTAAGAGGGGTTGAGATTAGCCTCTTATGGTAGCCCTATCATCTAGCCGTAATGTTATTGTGCCAGAATTACCATGCCCGCTTTATTGCCACAACAGACTAACCATCTCATCTAGTTAGTCAGTATCGGTATTGACGTCTAATACTAACTCTGTTGAGCCGGTCTGAGTTATCGAGCCCATTTTACTGCCACGTCAGTCCAATTACCTACCATATAGTTATTGTGTTGATCTCCCTGCCTACTCAAATTCTTCTCTCCCCCATCTTCCTTCTCTGATTCTTATGAATGTGCACGCTTGTGTACGTTCACCAAAGAGGTAAGGTGAGGTCTGTTGACCCACCTGTCGTATAACATTTGCCATATATATGTGATTGCAGAAAACAGGAGAATACAAGCCAAGGGAGGTGATTTCGAACCAGTTTTATGACTGGGGGGCTTTCTTCGTGATCTAAGAGGGCGTCCACGCAAGCCAGCCCGAGTAAGTCTCGAATCAACCTTAAATTCCTCTCTCATCGATTGGTAATACCTGCCCTTGTTCTCGAACAAGGTTCCCGAGAGAGCGATCTCAAAACATCCCGAGTCTCCCCTGAAACCCGAGACGCTTGCCACTTGATCATCTAGATCTGGAGGCTGTGATAGAGGCATCTAACCAGCTTGGCGACTCCACTGAGGACTTACTACCCTTAGTCGGATCATACTTGTTTAGCTAGTTTCTCCTTTTTATTTTCTGTATTCACACATCACTTATGGCTTGTGGGTTATGTAACCCAATCATCCTGATCGGGGATTTTCTCATCCCCGCATTCGCGAGTGTCCCTAGGGAATGAGTTCCTCCAACTTCGTTCCGAACCATCCTTTTGAGCAAATACCCCTTGTCTAGATCCCAGGTCTTAACCTGGATCGGTGTGAGGAGGGACTTGAAGGTCCCTCACTCCCCATCAACTTTTTTTTTATGGAAAAATACCGCAAATTATTTTACTATACCTCATTTTATTTTTTAAACCACCATTTATTTTTCAAACCAAAAAGACCTCAGTTTATTTTTAATTACCAAAAAGTAGCAATTTATTTTTTACCAAAAAAAGCCTCAGTATTTTTTCTTACGTCATTTTATTTTTTATTACCAGTATGCACGTCAATTTTTTTTTACTAAAAAAATATCAACTTATTTTTCTTTACCTCATTTTATTTTTTCTTACAAAAAAGTAACTCAAATTAAATCACAAATCCCCCACTCCCCTCAGGAATAGTTAAAATAGGTGTTGAAGTTAATCAAACTTTTAGTTCTTGAAAACTCTCCTCACATTCACTTGTCCACTCAAATTTGACATTTTTCTGTGTCAATCGAGTCAATGGGGTTGCGATTCGAGAAAATCCTTCTACAAATTTTCTGTAATATCTTGTCATTCCCAAAAGGCTTCGAACTTCAGTCACATTACTTGGTTGTTTCCAATTAACAACGGCTTCAACCTTTGAAGGATCAACTGATCGACCTTCCTTTGGTATGACATGTCCTAAAAATGTCACTTGTTCAAGCCAAAATTCGCATTTACTAAGTTTGGCATATAATTTATTTTCTCTTAATATTTGCAATACCATTCTTACATGTTGCTCATGTTCCTTCTGATTCTTGGAATAAATTAAAATATCATCGATGAATACCACAATAAATTCATCCAACAAGGACTGAAAGACTCGATTCATCAAATCCATAAATGCAACCGGTGCATTGGTTAATCCAAAAGGCATGACTAAAAATTCATAATGGTCATACCTTATTCCGAAAGCTGTATTGGGAACATCTTCACTTTTAATCTTAAGCTGATGGTATCCAAATCTAAGATCAATTTTTTAAAACACTTGTGATCCTTATAGTTGATCAAATAAATCATCAATTCTACATAATGGATACTTATTTTTCACTGTCACTTGGTTCAACTGTCTATAATCGATGCACAATCTCATGGTCCCATCGTTCTTTTTAACAAACAATACCGGAGCACCCCAAGGTGACACACTAGGCATGATAAAACATTTATCTAATAACCTTTCCAATTGTTGTTTAAGGTCCTTAAGTTCTGCAAGTGCCATTCTGTAAGGTGCCTTAGAAATTGGGGCTACCTCCTGGCAATAATTCAATAGAGAATTCAATTTCCCTGTCAGGCGGTAATCCTAGCAATTCTTTAGGGAAACCGTCGAGAAATTATCGGATAACCAGAGTGGTATCCAAATTTATCTCTTCCTTCATATCTTCTTTGATATAGGAAAGAAAGCCTTGACACCCTTTTCGAAGGAGGCGATTAGCTCGAATACAGTAGATTAAATATGATGGGGAGTCTTCTTTGATACCATTGAAGTAAAATACTGGTTGATTCGGAATACAAATGGTAACCATTTTCTTGTAACAATCAATACTTGCATGGTATGTAGAAAGCCAATCCATGCCGAAAATTACATCAAAATCTTGAATTTTTAGGAGTATTAAATCAACCAACAGTTCCTTTTCTTCTATCTTTATTATACAGGATTTGTACACTATATTGGTGTCAATTGAATTTCCCATTGATGTGGCTACCTCTAGAATGTATTCTAATTGTTCTGGTTCTACCTTTAAGTGGCATGCAAAGTGTGGTGACACAAATGAATGAGTGATTCAGGATCAATCAAAATATGAGCTACTTTTTAGAAGATACTAAGAGTACCTTGGATCACTGATTTTGAGGCGTGAGCGTCTTGCTGGGTGATCGCAAATACTCTTCCCTTCATCTGAGGCTTTTGAGCTATCTCTCCCTGCTTTGAAAGCTATTGCATCTGTAAGCTAGGACATTTTCTAATCTGGTGCCCCAATTTTCCACATTTAAAATAGGCTCTAGTATTCCAATAACAAGGGCTCGATCCATGCTTTTTCCCACATTTTTACATGATTCTATTGGGCTTTGAAGTGGCAAGGGCCTTGGCTTCTTATTTTCCCTTTCAAGCTGTTGTCGATTAGATGGTGTGGGTCTAACCTGACTTTTCTGATTTTTTATCTTTTGGTAATCTTCGCAATGTTTTTCGACAATTTGAGCTCGACCCACTATTTCTGCATAAGTTCTCAATTTTAAGACTGCTATTCTTCTTCTAATAGCTGGTCTGAGACCCCTTTCAAATTTTTTCACCTTTCTTGCCTCATTGTTAATCATATGTGGTGCAAACCTGGCCAATTTAGTAAACTTGCCCTCGTACTGTGCTATTGTCCTGTTTCCTTGGATTAATTCCAAAAATTTCATTTCTTTTCGATCTCGAATAAAATCTGGGAAATACCTTTCATTAAATGCCTCTAGAAATACTTCCTAAGTCAAGGTTTTATTTTCTTTGACCAATACTCCTTTTGCCATTTTCTTTGACCAATACTCATTTTGCCATTCGCCACCAATGTTGTGCTTCACCTTCTAACATAAAAACTGCCAAGGCCACCTTCCTATCATCAGGACATTCCATTACCTCGAATATTTTCTCCAATTGCATAAGCCATCCCTCGGCTTCCAGTGGGTTTACAGCACCCTTAAAAGAAGGAGGGTTCAATTTCTTAAATTGTTCGATATTACTCCCACCATTTCCCGTAACTGACTACCTGGGTGGATTGTTGTTGTCCATCTGATGTTGCATTAGAGCAACCATATTTTCTAAGGCTTTGTGAATTCCTTCCATAAGTTATTCTGGATCTTGACTTCATCCCGGTCTGTACACGCAATAAATGTGATTTTAAGTACATTCTTTTTAAATTTCCTAAGATTCTTAAACCTATCGCTCTGATACCATAGTTGTCACGCCCCAAGAATTTACAATACTGATATTCCTGAGATGTGACAGTCAAAACATATATACATATCTTGACAGGACAAATTTACAATGGCAAATTCTTACAAAGTAACAAAAGAAAGTTTAAGCACAACTACAATCTTCCAAAGTTGATCCTTACGAGCACTCAATATGAAACTATAGTTATCCTGAAAAAATGTTTACCATAGTTTGATGAGTTTGGCTACTCAGTAAGTGATCATCATAATCTTAAAAATATTCATGGTGGAAAGATATCAATATTTTCAAAAAGGATATCTATTAACAGAAATGCATCAACAGTTTCACTTGAAAAAATGCATAATTAAGTATAATCCGAATATTTAAAATGCATATAACATTTTAACGGCAGTGCATAATTCAAAGGATTTCACAAATTACCCTACTGGCGTCCCACGTAGGTTACCTATATACCCCATCAACGTCCTGATGGGTCCACTTAATCCCTGCATAACTAGTATTATTTTTTATTACCAAAACGTTCCTCGATTTATTTTTTTCATCAAAAAAACCTCATTATATTTTTCTTTACCTGATATTATTTTTTATTTCCCGAAAGTACCTCAAATGTTTTTTTTGCCTCATTTTATTATTTATTTCCAAATAATTCCTCAATTTAATTTTCAAACGAATAATACCATAGTTTATTCTAATTTACAAAAGTACCTCAGTTTATTTCTTTAGCAAAAAATACCTCTAAATAGTTTTCTTTACCTGATTGTTTTATTATTTCAAAACATAAACTAAACTTATTTTTTGACGGAAAAATACCGCAATTTATTTTTCTATACCTCATTTTATTTTTTATTACAAAGAGGCCACCACAATTTATTTTTCAAACGAAAAATACCTCTGTTTATTTTTAATTACCAAAAAGTAGTAATTTAGTTTTTACAAAAAATAACCTCACATTACCAAAATGCACCTTGATTAATTTATTTTACTAAAAAAATATCAAATTACTTTTTTTTACCTCATTTTATTTTTTCTTGCCAATAAATAACTCAAATTATTTTTCCTTTCCTCATTTTTGTTTTCGGTAACCAAAAAGTACCACCGTTTATTATAATTACAATAGAGTACCTCAATTTATTTATTTTTACCTAAAAGCACCTCGTTTATTTTAATTACCAAAGAGTACCTCAAATTCGTTTTTTAACCAAATATCTCAAATTACTTTTCCTTACCACATTTAATTATTGTTTTTATAAAAAAGTAGCTCAATTTATTTTTAAAAAGTAAAATATCTCAGTTTCTTTTAATTTCCAAAATTTACCTCAATTTATTATTTGACCATCAAATTATTTTTCCTTACCCCATTTTATTTTTTATTACAATTAGGCACCTCAATTTGTTTTTAACAAAAAATATATAAAAATATTTTTTTTTAACTTAATTTTATGTTTTATTACCAAAAATACCTCAACCGATTTTCAATTGATTTGTCAAACGTACCTCAATTTATTTATTTTAGCATAAAACACCTCAAATTTTTTTTCCTTACTTCATTTTTATTTTTTATTTCAATAAATAACCTCAACTTATTGTTTACCAAATAATAGCACAAATTATTTTTCATTACCTCATTTTATGTTTTATTGCAAAAAAGTACCTTAATATTGCTATTATTCCAGCAAAAAATACCTCACCAAAAAGTATCTCAATTTATTTTTATCAAAAAAATACCGCAAATTATTTTTTCTCACCTCATTTTTTTTTTATTACAAAAAAGAGCACACCAGTGTATTTTGTTCACAGCAAATACATCAAATGTTTTTTATTTTACTTGTCCTCATTTTATTTTCAGTTAAAAAAAAATACCCCAATTTATAATTTAACCAAAAAATGCCTCAAATTAGTTTCCTTTACCTCATCTTGTTTTTTATTGCCGGAAAGGTAACCCATTTTATTTCTATATAAAAAATACCTGAGTTTTTTTTTAATTACCGAAAGTTACCTCAATTTATTTATTTTTACAAAAATTCTCAAATTATTTTTCTTTACCTTATTTTAGTTTATATTACAAAAAAGCACCTCTATTTATTCTTTTAACTAGTTTTATTTTTTATTACCAAAATATTCCTCGATTTATTTTTTTCATCAAAAAAATGTCTTTACCTTATATCATTTTTTATTTCCCTAAAGTACCTCAAATATTTTTGTTTGCCTCGTTTTATTATTTATTTACAAGTAATTCCTCAATTTAATTTTAAAACGAATAATGCCACAGTTTATTCTAATTTGCAAAAGTACCTCAGTTTATTTCTTTAGCAAAAAATACCTCTAAATATTTTTCTTTACCTGATTGTTTTTTTATTTAAAAAAATAGCCGCAACTTTTCTTTTTACGGAAAAATACAGCAAATTATTTTACTATACCTGATTTTGTTTTTTTATACAAAGAGACCACCACCATTTATTTTTCAAGCGAAAAAGACCTCAATTTATTTTTAATTACCAAAAAGTAGCAGTTTATTTTTTACCAAAAAAACCTCAGTATTTTTTCTTACGTCATTTTATTTTTTATAACCAATACGCACATCAATTTTTTTTTACTAAAAAAAAATCAACTTATTTTTCTTTACCTCATTTTATTTTTTCTTACCAAAAAATAACTCAAATTATTTTTCCTTACCTCATTTTTACTTTTCGGTAACAAAAAAGTACAACAATTTATTATAATTACAATAGAGTACCTCATTTTATGTATTTTTACTTGAAAGCACTTGAGTTTATTTTAATTACCGAAGAGTACATCGAATTTTTTTCTTAACCAAATACCTCAAATCACTTTTCTTTACCATGTTTAATTATTATTTTTACCGAAAAGTAGCTCAATTTATTTTTAAAAAGTAAAATATCTAAGTTTATTTAAATTTCCAAAATTTTCCTCAATTTGTTATTTGACCATCAAATTATTTTTCCTTAGCCCATTTGATTTTTTGTTACAACTAGGCGCCTCAATTTGTTTTTAACAAAACATATGTCAAAATATTTTTTTAACGTAATTTTATTTTTTATTACCAAAAACACCTCAATTGATTTTCAATTGATTTGCCAAACGTACCTCAATTTATTTTATTCTAATTTGCACAAATTACCTCAATTTATTTCTTTCGCGAAAAATACCTCGAATTATTTTTCTTTACCTAACTGTTTTTTTATTTCAAAAAATAACCTGCACTTATTTTTTCACTTAAAAATAACACAAATTATTTTATACACCTCACTTTATTTTTTATGACAAAGAGGAACCTCAATTTCTTTTTCAAACGAAAAATATCTCAGTTTGGTGTTAATTACCAAAAAGTAGCAATTTATTTTTTACCAGAAAAACCTCACATTATTTTTTCTTATGTCATTTTATTGGTTATTACCAAAATGCAGCTCGATTTATTTGTTTTACTAAAAATACATCGAATTAATTTTCTTTACCTCATTTAGTTTTTCTTACCAAACAATAACTAAAACTATTTTTCTTTACCTCATTTTTTTTTCGATCACCGAAAAGTACCTCTGTTTATTTTAAATACTAAAGAGTACCATAATTTATTTATTTTTACCAAAAGCGCCTCAGTTTATTTTAATTACTTAAGAGTACCTAAAATTATTTTTTTAACCAAAGAAATACCTCAAATTACTTTTATTTACCATATTTAATTACTATTTTTATTGAAAAGTAGCTCAATTTATTTTTAAAAGGAAAAATATCTTAGTTTATTTTAATTTCCAAAATTTACCTCAATTTATTATTTGACCATAAAATTATTTTTCCTTACCCCATTTTATTTTTTAATACCATTAGGCACCTCAATTTGTTTTTAACAAAAAATAGACCAAAATATTTTTTTTTAACCTAGTTTTATTTTTTATTACCAAAAATACCTCCACTAATTTTTTTACAAAACAAAACATCTCAGTTTATTTCAATTACCAAAAAGTTTTGGAATTTATTTTTTTACCAAAAAATACCTCATTATATTTTTTGTTTACCTGATGTTATTTTTTATTTCCCAAAACTACCTCAACCTTTTGTGTTTTTACCAAAAAATACCTCAAATTATTTTTATCTAGTTTCATTTTTTATTACCAAATAATTCTTCAATTTATTCATAAACAAAAAATACCTCAGTTTATTCTAATTTGCCAAACGTACCTCAATTTATTTATTTTAGCTGAAAACACCTCAATTTTTTTTCTTTATCTCATTTTTATTTTTTATTTCAATAAATAACCTCAACTTATTTTTTACCAAATAATAGCACAAATTTATTTTCTTTACCTCATTTTATGTTTTATTGCAAAAAAGTACCTCAATCAATTATTCAAACGAAAAATATCTTAGTTTATTTTTTGTTACCAAAAAGTACCTCAATTTATTTTTTATAAAAAAATATCTTTAAACTACGTAAAAGAGCACACCAATTTATTTTTGTCACCATAAATATATCAAATTATTTTCATTGTTCTTTACCTCATTTAATTTTCTGTTGCAAAAAAAATACCCCAATTTATTTTTTAACCAAAAAATGCCTACATTTATTATCTTTTACCTCATCTTGTTTTTTATTACCAGAATGGTAACCCATTTTATTTTTATTTAAAAAATACCTATTTTTTTTTTAATTCCCAAGAGAAACCTCAAGTTATTTATTTGTTAAAAAATCCTCTAAATATTTTTATTTATCTTATTTTATTTTTTATTACCAAAAAGTACGTCTATTTATTCTTTTAACAAAAAAATACCTAAAATTAGCTTCCTTTAACTAGTTTTATTTTTTATTAGCAAAACGTTCCTCGATTTGTTTTTTTCATCAAAAGTGCCTCATTATTTTTTATAACACAAAAGTACCTCAATTTATTTTTCAAAAGAAAAATACCTCAGTTTATTTTTAATTACCTAGAAACAACTCAATTTATTTTTGACCAAAAAGTACCTCAAATTAGTTTTCCTTATGCATTTTATTTTTTAATACCAAAACACACCTCGATTTTTTTTTTTTTTACAATAACTTTATTGCCAAAACGCACCTCAATTTAATTTTTTTTACAAAAAATACGTCAAATGATTTTTCTTTACCTCATTTTATTTTTATTTTCACCGAAAAATATCTCAAACTATTTTTCTTTGCCTCATTTTTTTTTCAGTCACCAAAAAGTTCCTCAATTTATTTTAATTACCAAAGAGTACCTCAATTTATTTATTTTTACCAAAAAACACCTCAGGTTATTTTAATTACAACAGAGTACCTTTAATTATTTTTCAACCAAATAAATACCTCAAATTACTTTTCTTTACCATATTTAATTTTTTTTTACCCAAAAGTAGCTCAATTTAATTTTCAAGTTAAAATATCTTAGTTTTATTTTAATTTTCAAAATGTACCTCAATTTATTATTTGACAAAGAATATACCTCAATTTTTTTTTTTAACAAAAAATATTCTAAAATATTATTTTTCACCTAACTTTATTTTTTATTACAAAAAATTCTTCAACCGATTTGTTTACAAAACAAAAAACCTTAGTTTATTTTAAATACCATAAAATTACTGAATTTAATTTTTGACTAAAACACTACCTCATTATATTTTTCTATATCTGATGTCTTTTTTTATTTCCCAAAATTTCCTCAATTTTACTGTTTTCACAAAAACAAATACCTCAAGTTATTTTTCTTTATCTCATTTTATTCTTTATTACCAAATAATTTTCAATTTATTTGTAAATGAAAATACCAGAGTTTATTATTATTTATTTTGGAGAAAAAAAACCTCAAATTATTTTCCTTTACCTCATTTTATTTTTTACCAAATAATAGCACAAATTATTTTTCTCTACTACATTTTATGTTTTATTGCAAAAAAGTACTTCAATTTATTATTCAAAAGAAAAATACCTCAGTGTTTTTTTTTGTTACCAAAAAGTATCTCAATTTATTTTTTATCAAACATATCACAAATTATTTTTTCTTACCTCATTTTATTTTTTATTACGAAAAAGAGCACACGAAATTATTTATTTTTTTCACAACAAATACATCAAATTATTTTTGTTTTTCTTCATCTAATTTTATTTTTTGTTACAAACATTATGCCTTAATTTATTTTTTAACCAAAAAATACCTCAAATTATGTCCCTTTACCTCATTTTATTTGTTATTACCTAAAAGTAGCCCATTTTATTTTTATATAAAAAATACCTAAGTTTTATTATCATTGGGTACCTCAATTTATTTATTTTTACCAAAAATCCTCAAGGTATTTTTCTGTAATGTATTTTATTTCTTATTACCAAAAGGTACCTCTATTTATTCTTTTAACAAAAAATTAGCTCAAATTAGCTTCCTTTAACTAGTTTTATTTTTTCAATAAAAAATAGCTCATTATATTTTTCTTTACCTAATATTAATTTTTATCACCCAAAAGTATCTAAAATTATTATTTTTTGCCTCATTTTATTTTTCATTTCCAAATAATTCCTCGATTTATTTTTCAAATGAGAAATACTTCAGTTTATTCTAATTTACAAAAAGTAGCTCAATTTATTTCTTTAGTGAAAAGTACCTCGAGTTATATTTCTTTATCTAGTTGTTTTTTTTATTTCCAAAGAGAACCACAACTTATTTTTTACGAAAAAATACCACAAATTATTTTTCTATACCTCATTTTATGTTTAACAAAAAAGTACCTCAATTTTTTTTTCAAACGAAAAATACCTCAGTTTATTGTTAATTACCAAAAGGTAGCTCAATTTATTTTTGACCAAAAAGTACCTCAAATTATTTTTCCTCACGTCATTTTATTTTTTATTACCAAACCGCACCTCGATTTTTTTTTTTTACAAAACGTTTATTACCAAAACGCACCTCAATTTATTTATTTTTACAAAAAATACTTCAAATAATATTTTTTTACCTCATTTTTTCTTTGTTTTTTTACCAAAAAATATCTCAAACTATTTTTCTTGCCTCATGTGTTTTTGGTCACCAAAACGTACCTCAATTTATTTTAATTACCAAAGAGTACCTCAATTTATTTATTTTTACCAAAAAACAACTAAGTTGTTTTATTGCAAGAAAGTATCTCAATCTACTATTCAAAAGAAAAATACCTCAGTTTATTTTTTGTTACCAAAAAGTATCTTTATTTATTTTTTATCAAAAAATATCACAAATTATTTTTTCTTACCTCATTTTAGTTTTTATTACAAAAAAGAGCACACTAATTTATTTATTTTTTTCAAAACAAATACATCAAATTATTTTTATTTTTCTTCACCTCATTGTACTTTTTTTTACAAAAAAAATACCCTAATTTATTTTTTAACCAAAAAATACCTCAAATTACTTTCCTTTACCTCATTTTATTTTTTATTACATTAAAGTAGCTCATTTTATTTCTATATAGAAAAATACCTTTTTTTTTTTTTAATTACCAAAGGGTACCTCAACTTATTTTTTTTATAAAAAAAATCGTTAAATGAGTTTTCTTAACGTTATTTTATTTCTTATTACCAAAAAGTACCTTTATATATTCTGTTAACAAAAAATTACCTCAAGATAGTTTCCTTTAACTAGTTTGATTTTTTGTTAGCAAAACCTTCCTCGATTTATTTTTTTCATAAAAAATACCTCACTATATTTTTCTTTACCTGATATTATTTTTTATCTCCCAAAAGTATCTCAAATTATTTTTTTTCCCTCATTTTATTTTTTATTTCCAAATAATTCATCGATTTATTTTTCAAACAAAAAATACCTCAATCCAATCTAATTTGCAAAAAGTACCTCAATTTATTTCTTTAGTGAAAAGTACCTCGAGTTATTTTTCTTTACCTAATTGTTTTTTTATTTTCAAAAAGAACCTCAACTTATTTTTTATGGAGAAATACCACAAATTATTTTTCTATACCTCATTTTATTTTTTATAACAAAAAAGTACCTCAATTTATTTTTCAAACGAAAAATACCTCATTTTGTTGTTAATTACCAAAAAGTAGCTCAATTTATTTTTGCCCAAAAAGTGCCTCAAATTATTTTTCCTTACGTCTTTTTTTTTTTATTACCAAAACGCACCTCAATTTATTTATATTTACAAAAAATACATCAAATTATTTTTCTTTACCACAATTTATTTTTTTTTACCAAAAAATATCTCAAACTATTTTTCTTTGCCACATTTTTTTTTTCGGTCACCAAAAAGTACCTCAATTTATTTCAATTACCAAAGAGTACCTCAATTTATTTATTTTTATCAAAAAACACCTACGTTTATTTTAATTACCGCAGAGTACCTTTAATTATTTTTTTAACAAAAGAAATACCTCAAATTACTTTTCTTTACCATATTTAATTTTTTTTTTACCGAAAAGTAGCTCAATTTATTTTTAAAACGAAAATATCTCAGTTTATTTTAATTTCTAAAATGTACCTCAATTTATTATTTGACCAAAAATATACCTCAAATTATTTTTCCTTACCCCATTTTATTTTTTATTACCGAAAGGCACCTCACTTTTTTTTTAACAAAGAATACATCAAAATATTATTTTTCACAAAATTTTATTTTTTATTACCAAAAATACCTCAACCGATTTGTTTACAAAACAAAAAACCTCAGCTTATTTTAATTACCATAAAATTACTAAGTTTAATTTTTGACCAAAAAAATACGTCATTATATTTTTCTTTACATGATGTTATTTTTTATTTCCCAAAATTTCCTCAATTTTAATTGTTTTAGCAAAAAATACCTTGAATTATTTTTCTTTATCTCATTTTATTCTTTATTACCAAATAAATTTTCAATTTATTTGTAAATGAAAAATACCTCAGTTTATTCTGATTTGCCAAATGTGCCTCGGTTTATTTATTTTAGTAAAAAATACCTCAATCTATTTTTCTTTACCTCATTTTATTTTTTTACCAAATAATAGCTCAAATTATTTTTCTTTACTACATTTTATATTATATTGCAAAAAGGTACCTCAATCTATTATTCAAAAGAAAAATACCTCAGTTTAATTTTTGTTACAAAAAAGTATCCCAATTTATTTATTTTTGTCACAACAAATACATGAAATTATTTTTCTTTTTCTTTACCTCATTTTATTTTCTGTTACAAAAAAAATACCCTAATTTAGTTTTTAAACAAAAAATACCTCAAATTATTTTCTTTTACCTCGTTTTATTTTTTATTGCCTAAAAGTCGCCCGTTTTATTTTTATATAAAAAATACCTGAGTTTTTTTTTTTAATTACCAAAGGGTACCTCAACTTATTTTTTTTAACAAAAAATTATCAAATTATTTTTCTTTACGTTATTTTATTTCTTATTACCAAAAATTACCTCTATTTATACTCTTAACAAAAAATTACCTGAAATTAGTTTCCTTTAACTAGTTTTACTTTTTGTTAGGAAAAAGTTCCTCGATTTATTTTTTTCATAAAAAATACCTCAATATATTTTTTTTACTTGATATTATTTTTTATTTCCCAAAAGTACCTCAAATTATTTTTGTTGCCTCATTTTATTCTTTATTTCCAAATAATTCCTCGATTTATTTTTCAAACGAAAAATACCTCAGTTTATTCTAATTTACAAAAAATACCTCAATTTATTTGTTTAGCAAAAAATACCTAGAATTATTTTTCTTTACCTAATCGTTTTTTTATTTTAAAAAATAACTGCAATAGAGGAACTGTCACTCATGAGAGAGAGAGGGGCAGCCTCCGGGTTCCCGCAGGAGTGTTACCGGCAAATGAGTTACCAGTAGCAAGGTGCGTGCTATGTGTGGTGGCCTGTGTGCCACCAATGCAAGGTACGTTGGCAGAAGGTCCACCATTGCAAGGAGGTAGGGAGTGAGGGTTGGTCCATCATCGCCTTTATCCAGATGATGACCTCAAAACGCGACACAGGGTCGATGCTTAGGAGAAAGGTCGGGCACGAGGTTTGAGGAACCTGTTCCCGATGAAGACTCATGAATGCGGGGATTATGAAACCCCTGACTCGGATGAAGGGGTTGAGCAACCCTAAAGATGGGTGTGTGTGTATTGAGCATGAATAAAGAGAAAGGAAAGTCAAACAAGAACGATCCAACAATGGGGAAGCGTATCCCCAGTGGAGTCGCTAAGCTGGTTAGGTGCCTCGATCTCACCTCCCTGGATCTAGGTGATCAGGTGACATGTGTCTCGGGTTCGGAAGACCCAGGACTTGAGATCGCTCTCTCGGAAACCTCGTTCACATAACAAAGGCAGAATGTCCAACTAGTGAGTAGTGAGCTGGAACTTACCTCACCTGGGTCTGTGACACGCTCGGACTGGCTCGCGTGGGTGCTCTTAGATCATGTTGGAAAGCCCCCCTGGCCGGGTTGGAATCGCCTCCCTTGACTTGTTTCTCCTTTCTTGCAAACACGCACAATCACATAAAACGTCCCAACAAGTGGGTCTGGGGACCCCGACTTGTCGAAGATAAAATATAATAAAATGGAGTGAAATGAAAAGTAAAGTGGAATGAGATGAAATGAAAAATGAAATAGATGAATTGAAAGTAAAATAAAATTAGAAATGGAATTAGGATTAAAATGGAATGAAGTGAAATAAATAAAATGAAGTAAAATAAAATAAAAAAGGAATGGAAGAAAATAAAATAAGATGAGATAATTAGAATAAAATAAATAAACAAAAATAGAGTAAGGGGTAATAGGATAAAATAAGTGGAATAAAATAAATGGAATAAAGAGAAATGAAATAAAATGAATGAGGTGAGAAAAAATAAAATAAAATGAATAAGGTAAATAAGATTAAGATAAATTAAAATAAAATAAGTGGAGAAATATAATAAATAACCTAAAGGTGAAATGAATGGGATGGGTAAGATTAAGTGAAAATAATAAAAATGAATCAATTGGTAAAAAAAACAAAAAAGAAAAGCTTGTTGTTGGGTTATTAGGTTTGCATGGAAGAAGGTGAAGTATAAAAAAAACGGTGATTTGGTTAAGAGGGAGAGGGAGTAGGGTAGAGAGAAAAAAAAAAGGAAGAGCTCATTACCGTTTAAATGAAGAGGGTTGGACGAAAACACAACGAAAAGAATAGAAAGAAACGAAACGAAAACAACCGAAAAGAAGAAACGAGATTTTCCCTAATGGGTTTTAGAGAGAGAGAATATAAAGTTGCAGAGAAGCAGGTACAAGAGAACGGAGGACGAGCGGAAGGTGGAAAGCGGGTGGTTGGTTACAGGTGATGGTAGAAGGGGATGGACAGCCGAGAGGAGGCTACGGAGATGGCAGAGATGGGGGGCTGGACGGCTGGAAGCAGGGTGAGGTGAGTGGGAAAAGTGGAGGAGGAAGAGTGTGGACAGCAGCAAGAAGTGACAGAAATTGATGGCGGAGAACAGGTGGAGAGAGAGACCAGCAGCAGAGGTTGCCGCCTGGTTGCAGGGAGTTAGAGAGAGGCGAGGGCAGCAATGTGGTGACAGAGAAGATGGGTGACAGTGACAGGGGCTGAGAGGGAGCAGCGGCTGCAGCAGGGTCGGGTCTTGATCGTAGGTAAGAAGGACGAGGGTAGTCATAGCTGGTGGTGATTGGAGTGGAGAGGTGGTGGCGGCCTGTTGGAGTGGAGAGATGGTGGCGGCCTGTTGGAGTGGAGAGGAGGCGGTGAATTGGGCAGAGAAGGTGGCTGCCTGATTGTGGGTGCGACAGTAAGTGAAGAGGGGTGGTGCTGCAGCCAACTAACAGAGAGTAATGAGAGAGGAGCAGTACGCAGTGAAGAAGAGGAGGGCGACTGAGTGAGATGAGAGGCCGTGAGATGTGCGCACGGCAGTGGTGGTGCTCACAATAGGGCTTCTAGAGAGAGAAAGAGAGACGACAAGATAGGAGGGGAAGATGGCGGCTGCCGGCAATGGACCTCAGTCGCGTACACAGCGTTGGGGTGTACGTTCGCAAGGAGTGCCACCAAATTGCCCCCCTTACGAAGTTCGATGCACATGCACAACGCACACGCTCAACTCAACGCATGTGATTCGAGCGAAAACAGTGGCAGTTTTTTGCACGCAATTGTGACCCCACGTTTCCCCAAACAAGAGCGTAAGAAGTGCCACCAAATTGGCCTCCACATGCGCTCAACTCAACACGTGCTATTCGCACAAAAACCATGTCGGTTTTTTTAATGTAATTTTGACGGCCTATGCACAATTGTGCATCGTATTATTTGCCACACGTTCCCCCAAACACGTGCACAAGAAGTGCCACCAAATTTCCCTCTATACAAAGTTTGGTGCACATGTGCACTGCGCATGCTCAACTCAAAGTGTGCGATTCACACGAAAATCGTACGGGTTTTTTGCGCGTAAGTGTGGCAACTTGTGCACAATTGTACACCCTGCTATTTGCCCCACGTTTCCAAAAACATGTGCGCAAGAAGTGCCACCAAATTGCCCTCCATATGAAGTTTGGTGCACATGCGTAAATCTCGCGCTCAACTCAACGCGTGCGATTCGCACGAAAACCGTGCCGTTTTTTCGCATATAATTATGACAGCCTGTGCACAATTGTGCTCCCTACTATTTTCCGTACGTCCTGCGTAAGAAGTGCCACCAAATTGCCCTCCGTACGAAGTTCGGTGTACATGCGCAACGCGCGCTCTCAACTCAACGCGTACGATTCATGGGTAAACCATGCAGGTTTTTTTCATGTAATTGAGCTGGCCTGTGCACAATTGTGCACCCTATTATTTCCCCCACGTTCCCCCAATTACGTGCGCAAGAAGTGCCACCAAAAACCCCACCGTACGAAGTTTGGTGCACATGCGCAACGCACACGCTCATCTCAACGCATGCGATTCATGCGAAAATAGTGCCCATTTTTTGCATGCAATTGTGATGCCCTTTGCACAATCGTGCACCCAACTATTCGCCCCACGTTACCCCAAATATGTGCACAAGAAGTGCTACCAAATTGGCCCTCCTTGTTATGTTTAGTGCACATGAGCACCGCGCGCGCTCAACTCAACGCATGCGATTCGTGAGAAATTAGTGCCGGTATTTTGTACGCAATTATGATGGCCTGTGCACAATTGTCACCCTACTATTTGCCCTACGTTCCCCCTAACACGTGCGCGAGAAGTGCCACCAAATTGCCCTCTGTACGAAGTTTGGTGCACTTGCGCAACACACGCGCTCAACTAAACGCATGCGATTCGGGCGAAAATCGTGTCGGTTTCTTGTGCGCAAGTGTGGCGATTTGTGCACAATTGTGCACCCTACTATTTGCCCCACGTTCCTCCAAATACGTGTGCAAGAAGTGCCACCAAATTGGCCTACATACGAAGTTTGGTGTACATGCGCACCGCGCGTGCTCAACTCAACGCGTGCAAATCGAGCGAAAACTATACCGGTTTTTTGCACACAAGTTTGGCAACGTGTGCACAATTGTGCGCCCTCCTATTTGCCCCATGTTCCCTCAAACACATGAGCAAGAAGTGCCACTAAATTGCCCTCTGAATGAAGTTAGAGGCATATGCACACCTCGCGCGCTCAACTTAAATCGTGCGATTCGTGCGAAAACTGTACTGGTTTTTTGCACGTAATTGTAACGGGTGGTGCACAATTGTGCACCCTATTATTTTGCCCACGTTCCCCCCAAATACATGCGCAAGAAGTGCCACCAAACCAGTATTCTAGTAATACTAGTAATAGTACAGTAGTACTATTACTAGTACAATACTAGTAATAGTATTATAGTAATAGTATTGCTAGTATTACTATAATATTAGTAATATTATTATAGTAGTATTATTACTAGTAGTAGTACTTAGTAGTAATAATACTACTATAATAGTATTAATAATACTACTATTATTAGTACTACTATTACTACTACTAATAGTACTATTACTATTTGTAATAGTAGTACTATTATAGTGGTACTAATAGTAATATTAGTACTAGTACTATTAGTAGTAGTACTAGTAGTAATACTACTATTAGTACTATTACTAGTAGTAGTACTATTACTACTAGTAGTAATATTACTAATAGTATTATTATTACTAGTACTAGTACTACTATTATTAATAATAGTAATAGTAGTATTAATATTAATACTAAGAGTACTTAGTAGTAATACTATTAATAGTACTAGAACTTAGTAATAGTACTACTCATAGTATCAGTACTAAAAGTAATAATATTAATACTATTAGTACTATCAGTAGTAGTACTAGTACTAAGTACTAAGTACTATTAGTACTAACTATTACTACTAACTACTAGTAACAGTATTATTAATATTAGTACTATTAGTAATAGTAATATTACTAAGTAGTATACTACTTAGAGTAGTACTACTACTAATAGTAGTGCTACTAGTAGTACTATTACTAGTACTAATGCTATTAATATTACTACTTAGTACTACTACTAGTACTAGTAGTACTAATAGTAGTAATAGTACTAGTACTAATAATATACTAGTCATACTAATACTACAAGTATTAATAGTAATAATATTAATACTATTACTAGTACTATTAATATTAGTATTATTAGTAGTAGTAATAATAATAATAGTATTAAATATTATTACTACAAATAGTACTAGTATTAACACTACTAATAATACTATTAATAGTATTAATACTAGTAGTACTACTACTTATTATAATAATACTAGTATTATTATAGTAATAGTAGTAATACTTATTATTACTAAGTACTAAGTACTATTATTACTACTATTAGTACTACTAGTAGCAGTAGTACTACTACTACTATTAGTGGACTAGTAGTAGTATTACTATTAGTACTAATAAATAGTACTACTATTAGTAGTAATAATAATACTATTAGTACTAGTATTACTACTACTAATAGTACTATTACTACTACTACTAATAGTAAGTATTAATAATAAGTACTAGTACTATTAGTAATAGTACTAAAGTACTACTACAATTAGTACTAGTAGTATTAGTAATACTACTAGTAATATTAATAATACTAGTAATAGTACTAGAACTATTAGTACTACTAGTAATACTACTAATAGTACTCACTCGTAGTAGTACTACTACTAGTAGAACTAGTAGTAGTTGTACTACTACTACTACTACTACTACTAGAATTAGTAGTAGTTGTACTACTACTATTAATAGTATTAATACTAGTACTATTAGTACTATTATTAGTATAATAGTAATACCAGTATTACTACTACTATTAGTGTAAGTAATAATAGTAGTGCTAGTAATACTACTAGCATTATTAGTAATACTAATAATACTAGTACTACTAATACTACTTTAGTACAATTACTATTAATATTAGTAGTACTAGTAGTACTAAAAGTAGTATAATAGTACTACTATTACTAATATTAGTATTTACTACTATGTAGTACTAATACTAATATTAATACTACTATTAGTGGTATTAATAATACTAGTACTAGTACTACTACTATTAGTATGCTATTACTAGTATACTATTATTAGTAGTATAACTATTAATAGTAGTATTAATGCTACTAAGTGAAACAAGTAGTAGTAATAGTAGTAGTACTATTAGTATTAGTACTAATACTTAATACTACTAGTAGTACAATAGCAATAGTAGTATTATTATTATAGTACTAAATAGTATAGTAATAGTACTACTATTAGTAGTATTACTATTACTGTTAATACTAATAATAGTACTATTAATACTACTAGTACTACAACTAGTAATATTAGTATTACTTAGTAGTAGTACTAATAGTATTAGTAGTACTACTATCAGTACTACTAGTAATAGTAGCACTAGTAAGTACTACTAGTAAGTACTACTAGTAAATACTAGTAGTAGTAGTACTAGTAGTACTTACTTGTATTACTAATACTATTACTAGTAGTATTAGTACTACTACTATTACTAGCGTTAGTACTACTACTAAGTAGTTGTTCTATTAGTACTACTAATACTAGTAGTACTAAGTATTAATACTAGTATTACTATTAATAATACTAGTACTATTAGTAGTACTAAGTACTAATAGGAAACGGGGCGAGTACTAGTACTATTAGTACTACTAGTAGTTGTACTAGTACTATTAGTACTACTACTTATACTACTAATAGTTCTTACTCGTAGTAGTACTACTAGTAGTAGTTGTAGTACTACTACTATTACTAGTATTAATACTTGTACTATTAGAACTACTAATAGTACTATTATTACTATAGTAGTAATACTAGTATTGCTACTACGATTAGTGTAAGTAATAGTAGTAGTATTAGTAATACTAGTGTTACTAGTAATACTAATTATACTAGTACTATTACTACTATTACTACTTTAGTACTATTACTACTATTACTACTTTAGTACTATTACTATTAATATTAGTAGTACTAATATTAGTATACTAACTACTATTACTACTAATAATAATACTAAGAATAATACTAGTATTAGTACTAAGTACTCCTAGTATAATAGTACTGCTATTTCTAAGTACTCCTAGTATAATAGTACTGCTATTACTAAGTACCCCTTACTACTATGTAGTACTAATACTAGTATTAATACTACTATTAGTAGTATTAATACTACTAGTACTAATACCACTACTATTAGTATACTATTAGTAGTATACTATTAGTAGTATAACTATTAGTAGTATAACTATTAGTAGTAGTACTTTTAGTAGTATTAGCACTACTAGTACTTAGTAGTACTAATACTACTACTAGTAGTACTACTACTAACAGTTGTACTTTTAGTACCAATAATATTAATAGTATTATTAGTACTAGTAGTACTATCCTACTATTACTACTATTACTAGTACTAAGTATTATTAGTAGTAATACTAGTAGTAGTACTATTAGTACTAATACTACTACTAGTAAGTATTACTAGTAGTAGTACTTATTAGTATTACTAATACTATTACTAGTAGTACTAGTACTTCTACTATTACTAGTGCTAGTACTACTACTAAGTCGTAGTTCTATTAGTACTATGAATACTAGTAGTACTAAGTATTAATACTAGTATTACTACTAAAAGTATTAGTACTATTTCTAGTACTATTAGTAATACTAAGTACTAATAGGAAGCGGGGCGAGGGTCTTTCATTAAGGGGAGGAAGAGGGGTGGGGTTTGTTTTGGGGGGGGGTGCCTTGCGCAGCTTTGGAATGGAGAGAATTTCTTCAAGTCACTCTTGGAAACTCTTATTGGATGAGAGGGAGTTAATATGATATTCGCATTGGTTCTATCAACGAAACAAAGAAGTTTTGGGTCTTTATCATTTGGAAGGCTCAGTCCCACACTCTGACCTTAATTGTGGGAACAACCTCTGCACTCCGGCGCTCCAATGAACAACAGTTCTCCACCTTACTAAATTGAGAATAGTGGTCGATCCCAGTGAAGGCAGTGTAGGCTACGAGCTTTGCCAGTGGTATCCAAGTCTTGTCAAAGCCCTCTTTTACTTTTTCTTTGCAAGAGCAAACTTGAACAAGGGCTTTGACAAGACTTAGCAAAGCCACCCTCTCAAACTTGGGCTTTGACAAGACTTAGCAACATAGAAGCAGTCGTTGTTGAGGGATTTTTGCTCTTGCAAAGCACAAGTTTGAGAGTTCTTTGCTTAACATAAAAGCAAAAAGCCCAGCAGATAGTTAGACCTTCCTACCACTGGCAAAGCTCGTTGTTACCACTAGCAAAGCAAGAGTAAAAAGCCAACAAGCGTAGGCTCGAAAGCCGAGAAGCAAGGGTGCTAATGCGCCGTTAGCGCATCCGTTTTCTTCCCTGGCTCGAAAGCAAGATGCAAGGGCGCTAATGCGCCGCGCCGCTAGCGCATCCGTTTTCTTGCTGGAGTGCGCTACCACTCAACAAACTACAGCTCGAAAGCAAGAAGCAAGGGTGCTAACGCGTCGCTAGTGCATCTGTTTTCTTGCTTGTCTTGGCGCCTATGAGCGAGCTAATGCCTGTAGTTTTCTTCGCAGTTAGCGTGCCCAGTAAGAAAATGTATGAGCTACCACGCAACGGCTTTTGCGCTAGTGCCCAGCAAGAAAATGGATGCACTACCGCGCAATGGATTTCGTACTAGCCCGCTCTCCCATTGCTTGGTGTAGTTTTCTACGCTTCAACAACGAGGGCTTTGACAGGACTTGGCAACCTAGCGGAGCGAGTGCTTGCTTTGATGTGTAGCCAAGGAGCACCGAGCGAGAAGATGCGTAGCAAGTGGAGTAGACCTCACGAGCTCTTTGGCTCGCTTCGTGCTTACACACCTCACTCTCGTTTGGGAGTTACCTTCGTAACGTTTTGCTATGTTCACACGGTGATATTATCTCTTTCTAAGAAATATACTATAGTACATATATATATGATAGTACATAAATATACTATAGTATATATATATATACTATAGTACATATATGTACTAGTACTACTAGTATGTACTACTAATATGTACTACTAGTAGTAGCATGTACTTTTACTACTAATACTACTAGTACTACTGGTATGTACTACTAATACTAGTAGTACATATGTACTAGTACTAGTACTGCAAGTACTACTAGTACTTATGTACTAGTAGTGCATACATATGAACTACTAGTACATACATAGTATTACATACATACTACTACTAGTATTAATACTAGTATTACTACTAATAGTAATACTATTACATACTAATGGTACTACTACATATGTACATAGTACTACTGAGTACTATTACTAATAATATTAACAATAGTATTACTACTAGTAGTAATAGTACTACTATAATAGTAGAAGTACATACATATGTACTAGTAGTAGTATGTACTACTACTAGTACTAGTACATATGTAGTAGTACTACATACTAGTATGTAGTACAACTAGTAGTACATACAAGTACTACTAGTACTACATATGTACTAGTACTAGTACTACGTATGTACTAGTACATACTAGCAGTACTTGTACATGTAGTATGTATTACTATTAGTAATACTAGTACATACTACTAGCACTACTATTAGTATTACTACTACTAGTATATACATACTCCTACTATTACTAGTACTACTAATATTAGTAGTACTAATGCTAGCAGTAGCAGTAGTAATAGTACTAGTACGAAGTACGACTAGTACTACTACTATTATAGCAATATTACTTTTAGTAGTAATACTAATAGTAAGAGTACTACTACTAGTAGTAATACTAGTAGTAATAGTATAATTAGTAGTAATAGTACTACTACTAGTAATTATTGTAATATTACTACTACTAATATTACTACTACTAGTACTATAATAGTAGTACTAGTACTAATAAGACTATTAGTACTAGTAGTATTAGTACTACTATAATAGTACTACTATTACTAATAGTAGTAGTACCTACATCTATTTGTATTAGTAAAAGCAGTATTAATAATAGTATTATAGTAGAACTATTACAACTACTAGTAATACTACTATTAGTAATAGTACTTATTAGTGGTACTACTACTATTAGCAATAATATTATTAATACTAGTATTAATAATAATATTAATACAGTATTACGAGTAATAATAAGTAACTACTAGTACTACTAATAATAGTAGTATTACTATTTGTACTACTAGTACTACGATTAGTAGTATTAGTAATAATAGTAGTATTATTGGTACTACTAATAGTACTATTAGTATTACTAATAATACTATTACTAATAATACAATTACTAATAGTACTATTCGTATTATTAATAGTACAATTACTATTAGTACTATTATTACTACTAGTAATACTATTACTACTAGTAATACAACTAATATTATTATTACTAGTAATACAATTAGTAGTAGTACTATTAACAGTACTATTACTAGTACTACTGCTTCAAGTATTACTTAGTACTACTAAGTAGTAGTACTAATAATACTTGCAGTACACTACTAGTACTAATAATAATACTAGTACTATTTATATTATTTGTAGTAATAATACTAGTAATGTTAATAGTAATAGTACTATTAGTACTACTAATATTAGTACTAATAGTAGTACTACTATTAGTATTACTACTTACAACTACAACTATTAGTAGTACTTAGTAATAGCACTACTACTAATAGTAATACTACTAGTAGTAGTAATATTACTAGTACTTACTAATAGTATTACTAAGTATAATTACTAATAGTAGTAGTAATAGTAGTACTACTAATAGTAATAGTACTACTACTACGTATTACTAGTATAGTACTAATACTAGTAGTAGTACTACTAGTACTACTTAGCACTACTACTATTATTAGTAGTACTAATAGTAGTATTAATACTACTAAGTATTACTATTACAATTACTAATATTAGTACTATTAATAGTACTAAGTACAACTACTATTAGTACTAGTAATAATAGTATTACTATTACTAATCGTACTACTACTAATAGTAGTACTATTAATAATACAGTAGTGTTATTACTTTACTATAATACTGCTAATACTAGTTTTATTACTACTACTATCAATAGTATAATAGTACTAGTACTTAATACTATTACTAATACTACTAATAGAAAGTACTTTTAGTAGTAGTACTATTAGTACTACTAAGTACTATTAATACTACTAATGGTAGTAGTACTACTAGTACTTAGTAGTACTATTACTAATACTACTATTAGTGTTAGTAGTAGTACTACTATTACTAGTAGTAATAATACTAGTACTAGTATTACTTAGTACTACTATTACTTATAGTAGTATTACTAGTACTAATAAGTATAATACTACTAGTACTATTATTAGTATTAATAGTAATAGTACTGCTACTAATAATACTTAGTAGTACTAGTATAATACTCGCTTCCCTTTGTACTACTAGCAGTTGTACTACTACTACTAGTACATACTAGTATGTATGAACTATTAGTACTAGTAGTAGTAGTAGTATTAGTATTAGTAGTATTACTCCTAAGAAGTACATACTACTAGTGCTAGCACTAGTACTACTAGCACTAGTAGTACTACTAGTGCTAGTACTAGTACTTGTAGTACTAGTCGTACTACTAATGCTAATACTAGTACTTGTAATACTATTCATATTACTAGTGCTAGTACTAATACTAGTACTAATACTAGTAGTAGTACTGGTATTAGTATGTACATACCACTAGTAGCACTAGTATATACAACGAGTAGTATGTACATACTAGTAGTACATACTGCTTGCATGTATTAGTAGTACTACTAGTATGTAGTGGTACATACTAATAATACTAGTACTACTTGTATTACTACAAGTATGTACTATTAGTAGTACATATATATAGTACATATTAGTACTAGTACTAGTAGTAATAGTACTAATACTAGTAGAAATAGCACTAGTAGTAATAATAGTAATAGTACTAGTAGTACATACTAGTACTAGTTGTACTAGTAGTAGTAGTACATATTAGTACATACTAGTAGTACATACTAGTACATACTAGTAGTACTAGTACATACAAGTAGTACTAGTACATACTAGTAGTACCAGCACTACTAGTAGTACAGACTAGTAGTACATAGTAGTACATACTAGTAGTATATACAAGTACATACTAGTAGTACATATTACTAGTTTATACTAGTACATAATAATAGTACATACAAGTAGTACATACTAGTACATAATAATAGTACATACAAGTAGTACATACTAGTAGTACATACTAGTACTACATATTAGTATGTACTAGTACATACTAATACATACTAATATGTAGTAGTAGTACATACTGGTATGTACTAGTACATACTAATACATACTAGTATGTACTAGTACATACTAGCACAAACTAATATATACTAATAAGTACTACTAGTATGTACTACTAGCATACAACTAGTAGTACATACTACTAGTAGTATGTACTACTAATAGTACATACAAGTAGTACATACTACTAGTACAGTAGTACGTACTACTAGTTGTTTATACTATTAATAGTACGTAGTACTAGTAGTATGTACTACTAGTAGATGTACTACTAGTAGTACTAGTACTATTAGTACTAGTAGTACATACTACTTGTAGTAATACTACTACTATTAGTGGATACTACAAGTAGTACTTGTAGTATTCTTAGTAGTCCGTACTACTAGTTGTACATACTACTAGTAGTACTAGTAGTAGTACATAATACTAATAGAATATACTACTAGTAGTACTAGTAGTACATACTATCAGTAGTACATACTAGTAGTACTAATAGTAATACTACTAATATTAGTAGTAATACTACTAGTACTAGTAGTACATATGTACTAGTACAAGTAGTACATATGTACCAGTACTAGTACTGCTAGTATTAGTTCTGCTAGTACTACTAGTAGTACTAGTAGTACATACTTGTAGTACATACTAGAAGTACTAGTAGTGCATATGTACTAGTACTAGTAATACATATGTATTAGTACATACTAGTAGTACTAGTATTACTAGTTCATACTAGTATGTATTACTACTAGTAGTACTAGTACATACTACTAGTTGTAATACTACTATTAGTATGTACATACTACTACTAGTAGTACTACTACTACTAGTACATACTAGGAGTACTACTACCAGTACATACTACATACTAGGAGTTCTTCTATTAGTAGTTGTAGTAGTACTAATAGTACATACTCGTACTACTACTAGTAGTACATACTAATATATACTTGTACTAGTATGTGTATATACTATAGTATATTTTTGTATTGTAGTTTATATATGTACTATAGTATATATGTACTATCGTGCATACTATAATACATATAAAGAGCATATATAGTACGTACTATAGTACATTCTAATAATACATATATAGTGCATATATAGTACGTATTTATAGTACATACTATGGTACGTATTATAGTACATATATATGACCCTACACTGCTATTAGTAGTACTACTATTAGTAGTATTATAACTAATAGTAATACTACTAGTATTAGTACTTTTATTGGTACGTACTAATAGTACTACTAAGTACTATTACTAATAATACTAGTAGTAGTATTACTACTAGTAGTAATAGTACTACCATAATAGTATTAGTAGTACTACTATTATTACTACTAGTATTACTAATATTATTAGTAGTACTGCTATTTGTAATACTAGTACTATTATAGTAGTACTAATAGTGGTATTAGTACTATTTGTACTAGTACTATTAGTAATACTATTACGACTACTATTAGTAGTACTATAACTACTACTATTAGAAGTAGTACTAGTATATTAATACTCTTACTAATACTGCTAGTACTACTAGTAATACAGTAGTAGTATTAATAGTAGCATTACTAGTAGTACTTATACTACTACTTGTACTAGAAGTAATAGTAGTAAGTACTAATATTAGTTGTAGTACTTCCATAGGCACCCTCTTATTTCAGATTAAAAAATGGAAGATTGGCTATGAGTTTTCGCACGGTCAGAGCTTCATATAGACACAAACGGGTTCGACTGGAAAGTCGTTTTGATCCCATCAATTCTTAGGGTCCGAAAAAGATACTGGATATGTCGGTGACCTAACACGACAAAGCACTCTCCGAGGGCATGGAATGTCTAATTTTTTGGTCAGAATCTTGACTGTAATGTCAATTCTCGATGGAAACGGAGTTTTACGAATTATCCCCAGAACTGGAAGATCATTTCGAGATCATCGAGCATATTCGAGGGTTTAATGTGACTATTGTCACTTCGACCAAAACACAGGATGAGACTTTACCACCGTGGAGCGGCTTTTTGCAAAAAGATGAGGGGGATTATCAGTAAGAGGTCGGAGAAGCGAAATATACAAGATCACAAACATAGATTGCTCGCAGCTAAATATGAATTGAAACGAAAGCTTTATAAAGCCTTTTGTAAAGATCCCGATCTTCCTAGTGATATGCGGAACAAACACCGTTAAAAGTTGTCCGAGTTGCCAAGAAATAGTTCATTTGCACGAGTAAGAAACCAATGTACTTCCACAAGTAGTAGTATTAGTACTACTAGTTGTACGACTATTAATACTACTACTAAATCATCCTATTAGTACTTAGTACTACTAATATTAGTAGTAGTATGTACATACTACTAGTAGTACTAGTAGTATGTAGTAGTAGCATGTACTAGTACTACTTGTAGTAATACATACTAGTATGTACTAGTAGTACTCGTATGTACTAGTACATATGTACTACTAGTACTAGTACATATGTAATACTAGTAGTACTAATAGGTACTACTAGTATGTACTACTAGTACTACATGCTAGTATGTTGTAATACTACTAGTAGTACTACTAGAATGTAGTACATATGTAGTATGTACTAGTACTACTACATATGTACTAATACTAGTAGTAGTACATTGTAGTATGTAGTACTACATAGTACATATGTACTAGTACATAGTACATATGTAATACTACATAGTACATATGTACTAGTACTACATATTATATACTAGTATGTAGTACATATGTACTAGTACATAATACATATGTACTAGTACATAGTACATATGTACTAGTACTACATAGTACATACTAGTATGTAGTATTAGTATTACATAGTACATACTAGTATGTAGTACTTGTACTACATAGTACATACTAGTATGTAGTACTACATAGTACATATCTACTAGTACTACATAATACATATGTACTACTAGTACGGCATACTACATACTAGTACGTAGTACTAGTACTACTAGTATGTACTACTAGTAACACTACTAGTACTAGTAGTACATATGTACTAGTACTAGTACTGCTAGTACTACTAGTACATATGTACTACTAGTGCATACATAAGTACTACTAGTACATACATCATATTGCATACATACTACTGCTAGTATGTACTACTAGTACATACTACTACATATGTGCATCTACTAGTAGTACTATGTAGTACTACATAGTACTTCTACTAGTAGTACTATGTAATAGTACAAGTAGTACATTTGTAGTACTACTACATATGTACATATACTACTACATAGTCCTACTAGTAGTACTATGTAGTACTACTAGTAGTACTAGTAGTATTAATAGTACTATATAGTACTACTAGTAGTACTATGTAGTACTACTAGTAGTACTATGTAGTACTACTAGTAATACTATGTAGTACATATGTACTACTAGTAGTACATATGTATGTAGTACATAGTACTAATAGTAGTACATATGTACTACTATTAATAGTACTTTGGTATGTATTATGTAGTACATATGTACTAGTAGTACTACTACTAGTAGTACATAGTACTAATAGTACTAGTACACATATGTACTACTATTAATAGTACTTTGGTATGTATTATGTAGTACATATGTACTAGTACACATATGTACATGTATTACTAGTAGTACATATGTACTATGTATATATACATATGTACTAGAAGTACATACATGTACTAGTAGTACATACATTTACTACATAGTACATACACATGTGTACATATGTACTACTAGTAGATGTGTACATATGTACTACATTTGTACTAGTACATATGTACTATGTACTAGGGCATGTACTACTTGTACATATGTAAACATGTGTACTAGTTGTATATACTACATATGTACTAGTAGTACATGTACTAATATGTATGACACATGTGCTTGTAGTACATACTAGTACATATGTGCATACGTACCCATGTACTAGTATACTTATGTACTAGTAGTACATACTACATATGTACAAGTATGTACTAGTACTACATATGTACACATGTAGTACTGAGCAGTTTAGGGTCATGAAGTATGGGCTGAGGCTAAACAATTTAGGGTCATGTAGTATGGAACCAGGCTGAGTTGTTTAGGGTCATGCAGTATGGACCGAGCCTGAGCAGTTTAGGGTCACGCAGTGTTGATCGAGGCGGAGCAAATTAGGGTCATGGAGTGTGAACCGAGGCTGACGTGTTTAGGGTTATGCAATATGGACGAGAGGCTACGTAGTTTTGGGTCATACTGTATGGACTGAGGCTGAGCAGTTTATGGTCATACAGTGTGGACCAAGGCTTAGTAGGTTAGGTTCATGCATAATGGACCGAAGCTGAGCAGCTTAGGGTCATACAGTATGGACCGAGGCTGGGCAGTTAAGGGTCATGTGGTATGGACCGAGGCTGATCAATTTAGGGTCATGCAGTCTGGACGGAGGCTTCATAGTTTAGGGTCATGCAGTGTGGACCAAGGGTGAGCAGTTTAGGGCCATGCAGTATGGACCGAGCTTGGGCAGTTTAGGGTCATGCAGTTTGGACCTAGGATAAGCAGTTTAGCGTCATGCAGTTTGGACCGAGGTTGAGTTGTTTACGGTCATGTCATATGGACCGAGGCTGAGCATATTAGGGTCATGCAGTATGGATCCAGACTAAGCACTTTAGGGTCTTGCAGTATGAACCGAGGCTGAGATGTTTAGGGTCACGCAGTATCGATTGAGCTTGAGCAGTTTAGGGTCATGCAGTAAGGGTCGAGGCTGAGCACTTTAGGGTCAGGCAGTATGGATCGAGGTTGAGCAGTATTAGGTCATGAGGTATGGACCGACCTTGAGCAGTTTAGGGTCATGCAGTATGGACCGACGATGTGCAATCTACAGTCTTTCTGTATGGTACAAGGCTAAGCAGTTTAGGGTCATGCAGTATGGAATGAGGCTGAGTGGTTTAGGGTCATGAAGTATGGAAAGGGGTTGAGTAGTTTAGGGTTACACAATTTAGGGTCACGCAGTCTAAACCGAGGCTGAGCAGTTTAGGGTCATGAGGTTGAGCAGTTTAGGGTCATGCAGTCTAGACTGAGGTTGAGCAGTTTAGGGTCATGAGGTTGAGAAATTTAGCGTCACGCAGTCTAGACCGAGGCTGAACAGTTTAGTGTCACGCAATGTGGATCGAGGCTGAGATGCTTAGGGTTATGCAGTATGGACTGAGATTGAGCAGTTTAGGGTCATGAAGCATGGACCGAGGCTAAGTAGTTCATGGTCATGTAGTGTGGACCGAGGCATAGCAAGTTAAGGTCATGCATTTATGAATCAAGGCTGAGCAATTTAGGGTCATGCAGTATGGATCGAGGTTGGGCAGTTTTATGGTTATGCGGTATGTACCAAGGTTGAGCAGTTTAGAGTCATGCAGTCTGAACCGAGGCTTAACAATTTAGGGTCATGCAGTATGGACCGAGGCTGAGAAGTTTGAGGTCATGCAGTATGGACCGAGCATGAGCAGTTTAGGGTCATGCAGTATGGACTGAGGCTGAGCACTTTATGGTCATGCAGTTTGGACCGAGGCTGAGCAGTTTACGGTCATGTCATATGGACCAAGGCTGAGCTGTACATACTGCATGATCCTAATCTGCTCAGCCTCAGTCCAAACTGCATGACCCTACACCGCTCAGCCTAGGTCCATAGTAAAGACCCTAAACTACTCAACCTCGTTCCATAATGCATGACCTTGAGCTGCTCAATCTCGGTTCATACTGTGTGACTGTAAATTGCTCAGCCTTGGTAAAAAATGCATGACCCTAATTTGCTAAGCCTCGGTCCAGAATGCATGGCCATTAACTACCCAGGCTCGGCCCATGATGCATGATGTTAAACTGCTCAGCCTCGGTCCATACTGCATGGCCCTAAACTGCTCAGGTTCGATGCATACTGGCTGACCCTAAATTGCTCAACCTCGATCCATAGTGCCGAACCCAAAACTGCTCAGCCTCGGTCCATACTGCAAGACCCTAAACTTCTCAGCCTCATCCATAATGCATGATGCTAAACTGCTCAGCCTCTATCCATACTGCATGGCCGTAAACTACTCAGGCTCGGTCCATTTTGCATGACCCTAAACAGCTCTGCCTCGATCCATACTGCATGACCTTAAACTGCCAAGGTTCGATCCATACTGCATTACTGTAAACTGCTCAGCCTCGATCCATACTACAAGACCTAAAACTGCTCAGCCTCGGTCCATACTGCATGACCTTAAATTGCTCATCCTCGGTCCATATTGCATGACCCTAAACAGCTCAGCCTCAGTCCATACTGTATTGACCCTAAACTGCTCAGCCTTAATCCATACTGCATGACCCAAAACTGCTCAACCTCGATCCATACTGAATGACCATAAATTTGTCAGCCTCGGTTCTTACTGCGTGACCCTAAACTGCTCGGTCTCGGTCTATATTGCATTCCCCTAAACAACTTAGGCTCAGTGCATACTGCATGACCCTAAATTGCTCAAGCTCGGTCCACACTGCATGACCCTAAACTGCTCAGCCTCGTCCATACTGCCTGACCCAAAACTACTCAACCTTGGTCCTTACTGCAAGACCCTAACTGCTCAACGTCGATCCATATTGCATGACCCTAAACAGCTCAGTATGTACTTGTACTTGTACTACTAGTATAAGTACTACTAGTACATATGTACTTGTACTACTAGTAATATATATTAGTTGTAAGTACTAATATTAGTTATAGTACGTACTAGTAGTAGTACTACTAGTATGTACTAGTAGTAGTAGTACATTGTATGTACATACTACTAGTTGTACTAGAACATACTAGTAGTACTGCTGCTAATAGTATGTTCTACTAGTACTAGTAGTACTAGTAGCAGTAATAGTAGCAGTAATAGTAGTAGTACATACTAATAGTACTAGTAGTATGTACATACTACGAGTACTACTACTAGTACTAGTAGTAGTAGTAGTAGCAGTAGTAATACATACTAGTAGCACTAGTTGTATGTACATACTACGAGTTCTACTACTAGTACTAGTAGTACTAATATGTACATACTACTAAGTATGTACATACCACCACTACTATTAGTAGTATAAACACCAAAACAATAGAACAAAGGTGAGCTCTGCTGCTAACAAGGTAAGTAGGCCCATTACCAGCTACCGGCCAACTCCAGACCAAAGAAAAGACCTAACGGAGTAATCCTTGATCTCGAAGTGGGGGACCTCACTACCGCACCTGTCTTCTTAGATAGAGACTACGTACGGGGTAGTACTCTTGAAAAGAGATAATATCACCGCGTGAACATAACAAAAAGTTACGAATGTAACTCCCGAAAGAGAGTGAGGTGCGTAAGCACGGAGCGAGCCAGAAAGCTCGTGAGGTCTACTCCACTTGCTACGCATCTTCTCGCTGAGTGCTCATTAGCTACACATCAAAGCAAGCACTTGCTCCGCTAGGTAGCCAAGTCTTGTCAAAGCCCTCATTGTTGAAGCAAAGAAAACTACAACAAGCAATGGGAGAACGCGCTAGTGCGAAAGCCGTTGCGTAGTAGTGTATTCATTTTCTTGCTACATGCTTGCGCGAAAGCCGTTGCATGGTAGCTCATACGTTTTCTTGCTGGGCACGCTAGCAGCGAAGAAAACTATGTGCGTTAATGCACACATAGGCACGAAGACAAGCAAGAAAACAGATGCGTTAGCGACGCGTTAGCACCCTTGCTACTTTCTTTCAAGCTGAAGTTTGCTGGGTGCACATATGTGTACATATGTACTAGTACATATGTGTACAAGTACTAGTAGTACTATGTAATATGTACTATTAGTAGTACTAGTACATATGTACTAGTACATATGTGTACAAATATACTAGTACACAGGTGTACTAGTACTAGTAGTTCTATGTAATATGTACTACTAGTAGTATGACTAGTACATAGTACATACTAGTACAAGTAGTACGGCTACTAGTAGTACATAAGTACTACATAGTACTACTAGTAGTACTATGTAGTACTATGTAGTAGTACATGTACATATGTAGTAGTACTACAAATGTACTACTACATATTATTATTAACTAGTACTATGTACAGAGTAGTACTAGTAGATGTACATATGTAGTAGTATGTACTAGTAGTACTAATACTACTAGTATGTACTAGTATATACGTAGTACTACTAGTAGATGTACATATGTAGTAGTATGTACTAGTAGTACAAGTACTACTAGTATGTACAAGTATGTACTAGTAGTACTATGTAGTACATGTACATATGTAGTAATACTACAAATGTACTATTACATAGTACTACTAACTAGTACTACATAATATTATGTACATAGTACTATTAGTAATAGTATGTACTACTAGTAGATGTACATATGTAGTAGTATATAATAGTAGTACTAGTACATATGTGTACTACTAGTACTATGTAATATGTACTACTAAAAGTACTACTAGTACATATGTACTACATAGTACATACCAGAACAAGTAGTACTAACAGTAGTACATATGTACTACATAGTACTACTAGTAGTAGTACTACATATGTAGTACATGTACATATGTACTACTAAATAGTATTACTAACTAGTACTACATTGTACTACTACATAGTATTACTAACTAGTACTACATTGTACTACTACATAGTATTACTAACTAGTACTACATTGTACTACTACATAGTATTACTAACTAGTACTACATTGTATTATGTACGTAGTAGTACTAGTAATAGTATGTACTACTAGTAGATGTACATATGTAGTACTTGTACTAGTAGTACATACTAGTAGTAGTATGTATGTACTACTATGTATGTAGTAGTAGTACATATGTATGCACTACTAGTACATATATACTAGTTGTACTAGTAATATTACTAGTAGTACTACTAGTATGTACTAGTATGTACTCTGTTGTACTATTAGTTCTACTAATAGGATTAATATTAGTATTATTAGTACTACTAATAGTATTACTATTAGTATAGTAGTAATACTAGTACTATTAGTACTACTAATACTAATACTATTAGTACTATTAATACTAGTACTATTAGTACTGCTAATACTAGTACTATTAGTAATATTAAGTATTAAAACGAGTACTATTAGTACTTCTAATAGTATTACTATTCTAATATTACTACTACAATTAGTGTAACGAATAGTAGTAGTACTAATAGTACTAATAACACTAGTACTACTAATACTACTATTACTATTAAAATTAGTAGTACTAGTAGTACTAATATTAGTATAATAACTACTACTACTACTAGTAATACTAATAATAGTATTAGTATTAGTACTAAGTACTTCTAGTATAATAGTACTACTATTACAAATAATAGTACTAACTACTATGTAGTACTAATACTATTATTAGTAGTATTAATACTACTAGTACTAGTACTACAACTATTAGTATACTATTACTAGTATCCTATTAGTAGTATAGCTATTAGTAGTAGTACTATTAGTAGTATTAGTACTACTAAGAGTAATAAGTAGTATTAGTAGTAGTAATATTAGTAATAGTACGATTACTAATAGTATTTGTACTAATAGTAGTACTACTAGTACTTATTAGTACTAATACTATTACTAGTAGTACTACTAGTAATAGTAGTACTATTAGTATTAATAATATTAGTAGTATTATTAATACTAGTAGTATTATTACTACTAATACTACTGCAGTACTATTCTTACTATTATTAGTACTAAGCATTATTAGTAGTAATAGTAGTAGTAATACTATTAATACTATTAATAATACATAGTAATATTAGTAATAATACTATTAGTACTACATAGTAATACTAGTAGTAATACTATTAGTACTACATAGTAGTAAGTACTATTATTAGTATTACTATTAATCATAGTAATAGTTATTATACTAATGTTAGTATGACTAGTACTACTAATATTAATAGTTAGTAGTACTAGTATTTTTAGTATTACTAGTAATACTAGTAGTATTACTAGTACTACTACTATTCTTACATTAACAGTAGTAGTAATACTAGTATTACTACTATACTAATAGTAATACTATTAGTAGTACTAATAGTACCAGTATTAATACTAGTAATAGTAGTAGTAGTACTACTATTAGTTCAATAGTAATAGTACAACTACAAGTAAGTACTATTAGTAATAGTACTAGTACTACTACTAATATTATTAATATTACTAGTAGTATTATTAGTACTACAAGTACTAGTAGTACTTTAGTACTATTACTAATAGTACTTGTACATACTATTAATACTTACTATTAGTAGTAGTAATAGTACTATTAGTAGTAGTAATACTAGTACTAATAGTACGATTATTACTACTAATTGTAGTACAATTTATTACTACTAGCAGTACTAATAGTGATACTACTACTAGTATTGATAGTAGTAGTAGTACTACTACTACTACTACTACTACTAGTACAAGTAGTACTAATAGTAGTAATAATAGTACTTAATACTTTGTAATAATAAGTATTACTACTATTACTATAATAATAATAGTATTATTATAGTAAGTAGTAGTACTACTAGTATTAGTACTATTAATAGTATTACTAGTAGTATTAATACTACTACTATTAGTAGTAATACCTTGTACTATTATTAGTATTACTACTATTAATAATACTACTATTAGTAGTACTAGTAATAATATTAATATTATTACTACTAATACTTATAGTACTAGTATTACTAGTATATTATTAGTACTAGTACTATTACTACTATTAGTATCACTAGCAGTAGTAGTTGTACTAAGTAGTAATATTAATAGCATTAGTATTAGTAATAGTACAACTACTAGTAGTAGTACTACTATTTGTAGTACTACTACTGCTAGTAGTATTACTAATGCTACTATTACTATTAGCATTACTCTAAGTAGTATACTATTAAGTAATATTTCTGTTACTAGTAGTACTAATACAAATAATACTATTACTAGTACATAGGAGTAATAGTAAGTACTAGTATTACGTAGTGCTGGTACTAAGTAATACTATACTAGTAGTACTAATAGTATTAATATTATTACTATTTGTATTAGTATTAATACTACTACTATTATTACTAATAATAGTAGTACTAGTAATAGTAGTACTATTAGTAATAGTACTACTATTAGTAATAGTACTACTACTAGTAATGGTACTAATAGTAGTATTACTACTCGTACTACTACTAATAGTGCAAGTACTAATATTACTATTAGTACTACTATAATAGTACTACTATTACAAATAATAGTAGTACTATTAGTAGTAGTAATAGTAGTACTAATAATAGTGGTACTACTAATACTATTATAGTAGTACTATTACTGCTAAGTACTACTACTAGTAATAGTACTTAGTAGTATTATTTGTTATAGACTACAGTGTTGACAGTATGGGTACTGAAACAATATGGTCCTATGGGCTCTCTCAAGTCACTATCTAGAAGATCACGAAATGTGCCAATTGAAAAATGGAGTGTCTACACTATGTTGGAAGAGGGTCCATCATAGCTATCCCATGGCAATCTCATTAAGAAGAACCCACTGTTTTGACATCTTCAGGCTACAGGAAATTAAAGAAACAAGTAGGTAAATGTCCCCACCTTGTGTGATTACAAATAGTACTAGTAGTAGTACTACTAACTAGCAATGCTACTATAGTTATACTATTACTACTACTGGTGGTATTAACTAGTACTATTAGTACTACTACTACTACTACTACTAGTACTAGTACTAGTAGTACTATTACTATTACTAGTATTACTACTATAACTACTAGTATTAATATTAATAATAATAGTAATAGTACTACTACTAGTAATATTAGTAGTAAGTTGTACTATTACTCACACTACTACTAATAGTAGTAATAATATTACTACTACTATTAGAACTAGTACTAATAGTAGTATTAGCAATAGTACTACTACTATTGGTAGTATTAATAGTACTTAATTGTACTAATACTACTACTACTACTAGTACTTTATTACTAATGGTATTATTATACTATTAATAGTATTAGTAGTACTACTAGTATTATTAGTAGTACTACTATTAATAGTAGTACTAGTAGTAATACTTCTATTACTTGTACTAATAGTAGTACTACTTTGTACTACTAGTACTAGTAATAGTAGTACTACTAGTACTAGTAGTAGTACTTACTAATACTAGTAGACTGGTATTAGTACTACTAGTACTACTAATATTAGTATTAGTAGTAGTACTACTATTAGTATTACTACTACAACTAGTACTACGATTAATACTACTAATATTATTTCTATTATTAGTAGTACTACTATTAGTATTACTATAACTAAGAGTACTACTATTAGTATTTGTATTATTATTGGTACGTACTATGAGTATTACTGAGTACTATTACTAATAATATTAATAGTAGTATTACTACTAGTAGTAATAGTACTACTAAAATAGTATTAGTAGTATTACTATTATTAGTACTAGTATTACTAATATTATTAGTACTACTGCTATTAGTAATAGTAGTACGATTATAGTAGTACTAATAGTGGTATTAGTGCTATTTGTACTCGTATTAATAGTAATACTATTACTACTACTATTAGTAGTAGTACTAGTATACTAATACTACTAGTAGTACTACAGTAGTAGTATTAATAGTAGCACTACTAGTAGTACTAATATTATTACTTGTATTAATAGTAGTATTAGTAAGTACTAATATTAGTTGTACTTCAAAAGGCACCCTCTGATTTCAGAACAAAAAATGGAGGATTGGCTATGGAGTTTCCGCACGGACAGAGATTCATACAGACACAAATGGGTTCAACAGGAAAGTCGTTTTGATCCAATCAATTCTTAGGGTCCGAAAAAGATACTGGATATGTCGGTGACCTAACACGACAAAGCACTCTCCGAGGGCAATGGAATGTCTAATTTTTTGGTCAAAATCTCGACTGTAATGTCAATTCTCGATGGAAACGGAGTTTTACGAATTATCCCCAGAACTGGAAGATCATTTGGAGCATATTCGAGGGTTTAATGTGACTATTGTCACTTCGGCCAACACGCAAGATGAGAGATCACAAACATAGATTGCTCGCGGCTAAATATGAATTGAAACGAAAGCTTTAGAAAGCCTTTTGTAAAGATCCCTATCTTCTTAGTGATATGCGGGTCAAACATCATTATAAGTTGTCTCCCCAGACAGAGACTACGTACGGGGTAGTACTATTGGAAAGAGATAATATCACCGCGTGAAGATAACAAAAAGTTACGAATGTAACTCCCGAAGCAAGCACTCGCTCCTCTAGGTAGCCAAGTTTTATCAAAGCCCTTGTTGTTGAAGCGAAGAAAACTACACCAAGCAACAAGAGCGCGCTAGTGCGAAAGCCGTTGTGCGGTAGTGCATCCGTTCTGTTGTTGCGTGTTAGCACGAAAGCCGTTGCGTGGTAGCACATACGATTTCTTGCAGGGCGCGCTAGCTGCGAAGAAAACGCGCGAAGAACAGCAAGAAAACCGAAGCGTTAACGGCGCGTTAGCGCCCTTGCTTCTTGCTTTCGAGCTGTAGTTTGCTGGGTGCACATATGTGTACATATGTATTAGTACTAGAAGTACTATGTAATATGTACTACTAGTAGTACTAGTACATATGTACTACTAGTACTAGTACATATGTACATATACATAGTACAAATGTACTACTAGTACCTATGTACATGTACATTGTACATATGTACACGTACATAGTAAATATATGTACTATGTACTATTAGTAGTACATGTACATAAGTGTACAAATGTACTAAAACATATGTACTATATAGTACATACTATGACAAGTAGTACTACTACTAGTAGTACATACGTACTACATAGGACCACTAGTAGTACTAAGTAGTAGTAGTACTACATATGTAGTACATGTACACATGTAGTAGTACTACAAATGTACTACTACATAGTACTAATAACTAGTACTACATAGTACTATGTACATAGTACTACTAGTAGTAGTATAATACTAGTATATGTATATATGTAGTAGTATGTACTAATACTACTAGTATAATTAGTATGTACTAGTACAACTAGTATGTACTAGTATGTTAGTATGTACATAGTAGTACGTACTAGTAGTACTAGTACGTACTATGTACAAGTATGTACAAGTAGTACTATGTAGTACACGTACATATGTAATAGTACTACAAATGTACTACTACATATTACTATTAACTAATACTACATTGTACTACTACTAGTAGTATGTACTACTAGTAGATGTACATATGTAGTAGTATGTACTAGTACATATGTGTACTAGTAATACTATGTAATATGTACTACTAGTAGTACTACTGGTACATATGTACTACATAGTACATACTAGTACAAGTAGTACTATTAGTAGTACATACGCACTACATAGTAATACTATGTAGTAGTACTACTACATCTATAGTACATGTACATATGTAGTAGTACTACAAATGTACTTCTACATAGTACTACTAACTAGTACTAACTAGTACTACATAGTACTATGTACATAGTACTACTAATAGTAGCATATACCACTAGTAGATGTACATATGTAGTAGTACATACTAGTAGTAGTACGTATGTACTATGTATGTACTAATAGTACTTATGTATGCACTACTAGCACATATGCACTAGTTGTCCTAGCAGTATTAGTACATATATACTACTAGTAGTATGTACTACTAGTAGGTAACACTAGTACTATTAGTATGTACTACTAGTCGAACAAGTAGTACATAGTACTCGTAGCACCAGTAGTACTACTAGTAGTACATAGTACTAGTAGTATTAGTAGTACTACGAGTAGTACATACTACTAGTAGTACTAGTAATACTACTAATAATAGTAGTATTACTAGTATGTACTACTATGTACTAGTACTACATAGTAGTACTACATATGTACTAGTACTAGTGGTACATATGTACTAGTACATACTAGAAGTACTAGAAGTACTAGAAGTACTAGTAATACTAGTACGTACTAGTATGTAATACTGCTAGTAGTATTAGTACATACTACTAATACTAGTAGTAGTATTTCTACTACTAGTATGTACATACTACTACTGGTACTAGTACAATTAAAATTAGAAGTACTAAGTACTAAAAGAATGATCTAGAAGTAGTATTAATAATAGTACTATTAGTAGTACTAATAGTAGTAGTAGTACTAATACTAGTAGTATGTATGTAATAGTAGTCGTGGTATTAGTACTAAAACTACTAGTAGTAGTACTAATAGTACAAACGTACTTGTAGTACTACTATTAGTAGTACTAGTAGTAGTACAACTACTAGCACTAGTACGTACAACTATGTACTAGTATGTACTACATACTACTACTAGTACTAGTAATAATATGTACTACGGGTACTACTACTAGCACATACGTACTAGTATTCGTAGTACTACTAGTACTAGTACTAGTACATATGTACTAGTATTATAAAACATACTACTACTAGTAGCGGTACTACTACTACTAGTATGAACATACTAGGGTTACGTAGTATGTACCTAGTACTACTAGTATGTACTACGAGTATTATTATTACTACTAGTACATACTACTACATATGTACTACTACTAGTATGTACTACTAGTACTAATAGTACATACTAGTAGTTCATACTAGTAGTACATAATAGGAGTACTATTACTACTAGTATTACTAATACTAGTATTAGCAATACATACTAGAAGTACATAATACTAGTACATATTAGTACTATTACTATTAGTACTAGTAGTACGTACTAGTACTAGTAGTACATACTAGAAGTACATACTACTAGTACATACTAGTACGTACTAATACTAGAAGTACATACTAAGAGTACTTGTAATATTAGTAGTACAAGTACTAGTATTAGTACTACTAGTAGTATATACTCATAGTACATATTGGTAGAGCTAGTACTACTACTACTTGTACTACTGTAATACTAGTACTTCTAGTAGTATGTACTACTAGTACTAGTATAGGTAATACGTACTACTAGTAGTACTATACTAGTACTACTAGTAGTACTATACTAGTACTACTAGTATGTAGTATTAGTTGTACTAGTACTAGTACTACAAGTACATACTAGTACTAGTACTACAAGTACTACTACTAGTAGTACTAATACTAGTACTACAAGTAGTACAAGTATTACTAGTTTGTACTACTAGTACTAGTACAATTACTACAAGTACTACTATTACTAGTACTACTAGTAGTAGTACTAGTATTACTCGTACTAGTATTACTAGTACTAGTATTAGAAGTACAAGTACTAATAGTACGTACACTAACAAGTAGTACAAACTAGTAGTACTAGTACTAGTATGTAGTACTAGTTGTAGTACATACTAGTAATACATACCACTAGTTCATAGTAGTACATACTAGTACTACTACTACTCGTACTAGTACTAATAGTACATACTAGTACTACTACTACTACTAGTACTAGTAGTACATACTAGTACTACATACTTGTACTACTACTACTAGTACTAATAGTACATATTAGTACTACTACTAGTACTAGTACATGGGCTAGTAGTAGTACTACTAGTAGTACATACTAGTGGTACGAGTAGTAGTACATACTAATAGTACTAGTACTAGTGCTACTAGTACTAGTAGTAATACGTACCAGTAGTACATACTACTAGTATATACTAGTACTACTACTACTAGTACTAATAGTATGTACTACTTGTGCTACTAGTACTAGTATATAGTAGATACTAATAGTACGTACTAGTAGTACTAGTAGTGTTAGATTTACATACTAGTAGTACGTACTACTAGTACATACTAGTACTACTTGTAGTAGTACTTGTACTAGTAGTACATACAAGTAGCACATACAATAGTATTACTAGTATGTGCTACCAGCACTAGTATTAGTGCATACTAGTTTGTATCAGTAGTATGTACTACGAGTAGTAATACTACTAGTACGTACTAGTATGTACTACTACTAGTAATACTAATATGTACTACTACAATTAGTATGTACTTGTACTTGTAGTACATACTAGTACCACTGTACTAGTAATACTAGTACTAGTAGTACTTGTAGTATTAGTACTTGTAGTATTAGTATATACTAGGACCACTTGTACTAGTAGTACATACTAGTGCTAGTAGTACTAGTACTAGTACTAGTATTATTAGTACTAGTAGTTCGTACTAGTACTAGTTGTAGTAATACTAGTACATACTACTAGTACTAGTATTAGTAGCACTAGAACTACTAGTATATACTACTACTACTAGTACTACTACTACTAGTATGTACTCTTAGTAATACTAGTGCTAGTACATTCTAGTACTAGTACATTCTAGTACTTCTACTACAAGTATTAGTACTAGTACATTCTAGTACTACTACTACAAGTATTAGTACTAATACATTCTAGTACTAGTACTACAAGTATTAGTACTAGTACTAGTAGTACGTACTACTACTAGTAGTACATACTAGTAGTGCATATTAGTAGTACTAGTACATATAGTAAATATATATACTATAGTATATATATATATCCTATAGTATTTTTATGTACTATCGTAGATATATGTACTATAGTATATATATGTACTATATATAATATAGTATTTATTATATATATTATAGTAAATACTATTACTACTAGTATGTACATATTTATACTAGTTGTACAACTACTAGTACATACTAGGAATACTACTATTACTAATAGGACTACTACAAGTACATATATGTACTATAGTATATAAATATATTATGTACTATCGTATATATATGTACTATAGTATATATATGTACTATATATACTATAGTATTTACCATATATACTATAGTAAGTACTATTACTACTAGAATGTACATACTTCTAATCGTAGTACTACTTCTAGTACATACTAGGAGTGCTACTACAAGTACATACTGCATACTAGAAGTACTACTATTAGTAGTAGTACTACTACTACAAGTACATACTAGTAGTACTACTACTAGTGCATACAAGTAGTACTACTTCTCGTAGTACTAGTAGTATGTACATGTTAGTACTTCTAGCAATATGTACGACTAGTACTACTACGAGTACTAGTCGTACCTACTACTAGTAGTACTAGCATGTACATATTACTGGTACTAGTATCACTAGTACTAGTAGTAGTACTAATATATACATACTAACAGTATTAGTAAAAGTACTAGTAGTACATACTAGTACTAATAGTACTAGCACTACAAGTTATGTACTAGTAGTACTAGTACTAGTAGTGCTATGTAGTAGATGTACATATGTAGTAGTACTACAAACGCACTTCTACATTGTACTATTAACTAGTACTACATGGTATTATGTACATAGTACAACTAGTAGTAGTATGGACAACTAGTAGCTGTACATATGTAGTAGTATGTAATAGTACATATGTGTAATAGTGGTACTATGTAATATGTACTATTACTAGTACTACTAGTACATTTGTACTCCATTGTACGGACTAATACAAGTAGTACTACTAGTAGTACATATGCACTACTAGTAGTACATTTTTTGTACATATGTAATATGTACTACTAGTTGTACATACTAGTACAAGTAATACTACTGTCACACCCCAAGAATTTACAATACTGTTATTCTTGAGATATGACAGTCAAAACATATATACATCTCTTGATAGGACAAATTTACAGCGGCGAATTCTTACAAAGTAACAAAAGAAAGCTTAGGCACAACTACAATATCTTCCAAGGTTGATCCTGACGAGCACTCAAAATGAAACCGCAATTATCTTGAAAAATGTTTACCATAGTTTGATGAGTTTGGCTACTTAGTAAGTGATCATCATAATCCTAAAAATAATCATCGCTGAAAGATATAAACAAACTTTCAAAATGGAGGTCAATTAAAAACAATGCGAGCATTTATAGATAACAATTTCACTTTAAAAAATGCACAATTAAATATAATCCAAATGATTGAAATGCATATAACATTTTAACGGCAGAGCATAATTCAAATATTCCACAAAATACCCTACTGGCGTCCCAAGTAGATCACCTATATACCCCATCAGCGTCCTGATGGGTCCACTTAATCCCTATTGGCGTCTCAGATAGGTCCACTTAATCCCTGCAGGTCCACTTATACCTCACCGAAATACCCTACTGGCGTCCAAAATAGATCACCTATATACCCCATCAGCGTCCTGATGGGTCCACTTAATCCCTATTGGCGTCTCAGATAGGTCCACTTAATCCCTGCAGGTCCACTTATACCTCACCGGCGTACCGGATGAATCCACTTAATCCTTACCGGCGTCCCAAATAGGTCCACTTATACCTCACCGACGAACCGGATGAGTCCACTTGCATACTTAAAGTATTTCTAAATCTCTTTAAACATTCGAAAGCAGCAATATCATGTACTCAACATATCACTGAAATATTAATATGAATTTCATTGAAACCATTAATAACAGTCACTTTCAATAACATTTCAACCAATCAAATATTTTGGGCTCAAATTTAGAAAGGTAGCAGTTCGTAAAGACATTCTAGCATAATTGCCAATCTAATATGTATAGAAAAACTCTTATAGAAATTCAAGAATACGAAATTATCACAATTTATGGGATGTTAATTTGCAAATAAACATTTCACAACAATGCTATAATTAAATGCAAAAATATCAATTTTCATATAATAAGGCAGTCATTTGCACATGAAATTTACAATGTCTAAATATTTAAAAACAGTAGAAAGAAATCTCACAATTTTACTGAAAGCAGAAATATCACATTTATTTCTAATAATTTGATAGTATCTAAAATTTTCTAACAATAGACAAGAAAAATAAATAAATTTATTTTTCTAAGAATTTACAGCATTTAAAATTTCTAACATAGATAAAATATCACAATTTTTATTAAAAAGATTATTTTTCAAGATAATGAGGTCGCGTACGCATAAAATTTATCGCGCCTAAAATTCATGATAATAAGCAGAAATAATTATTTCATTTTATTTTTAAAAAGAAAGAATTATTTTTCGAGACAATGAGGTCACTTACACACAAAACTTATAAAATAAAGATCCTGGGCGAAAATATCACTATTTATTAAAAACAGACTACATTTCAGAAAGATGATGTCACTACTTGTACTAATAGTACATACATATTAGTTGTACTAGTAGTACTACTATTAGTAGTATTAGTAGTACTACTACTAGTACTAGTATGTGCCACTATGTACTAGTATGTACTACATACGACTACTAGTACATACTAGTACTAGTAATACTATGTACTACCAGTACTACTAGTAGTACAAATGTACTAGTATTCGTAGTACTACAAGTACAAGTACTCGTACTAGCACATATGTACTAGTAGTATAGTACATACTACTAGTAGTACTACTACTACTACTAGTATGAACACACTAGGGTTATGCAGTATGTACATAGTACAATTAGTATGTACTACTAGTACTACTATTACTACTAATACATACTACTACATATGTACTACTATTAGTATGTGCTACTAGTATGTACTATAGGTATGTGCTACTAGTATGTACTTATAGTACATACTAATACTACTAGTAGTATGTACTATTAGTAAAATGTACTATTAGTAGTGCTACTAGTAGTATCTACTATTAGTAAAAATACTACTAGTAGTATGTACAACTAGTAGTAGTACTAATAGTACTAGTAGTATGTACTACTAGTACTACTAGTAGTATGTACTACTAGTATGTAGTATGCTTGTAGTACATACTAGTAGTATATACTAGTATGTATTAGTATGTACTAGTATATATTAGTATGTACCAATACATACTAGTATGTACTACTAGTATGTATTAGTATGTATCAGTATGTACTAGTACATACTAGTATGCATTAGTATGTATTAGTATGTACTAGTACATACTACTATGTACAACTAGTATGTAGTAATAGTATGTACTAGAAGTATGTACTAGTATGTACTACTAGTATATAGAACTAGTATGAACTAGTTTGTACTACTAGTATGTACAAATATGTAGTACTAGCATGTACTAGTATGTACTATTAGTATGTACTAATATGTACTACTAGAATGTAATAATAGCATGCAGTACTAGTATGTACTAGTAGTTTATACTACTAGTAGTACTATTTGTATGAATTAGTATGTGCTACTAGTATGTAATACTAGCATGTAGTACTAGTATGTACTAGTAATATACACTACTAGTAGTACGACTAGTATGTACTAATATGTACTACTAGTATGTACTGGTACGTTCTAGTAGTACTACTTGTATGTACTAGTAGTACTAGTATGTACTACTCGTATGTACGAGTATGTAATACTAGTACGTACTAATACTACTAGTATGTACTAGTAGTACTAGTCCTACTAGTATGTACTAGTATGTACTGCTAGTATGTGCAACTAGTACTACTAGTACTAGTATGTACTACTAGTACTTCTACTACTACTACTAGCAATAATATTTTACACTAATACTAGTATAAGTACGTACCACTAGTACTAGTGTGTACTACTAATACTAGTATTACTAGTAGTACTAGTACAACTTGAACGTTAAACTAGTATGTACTACTTCTACTGTTAGTGCTAGTACTAGTACTAGTACTACTAGTATGAATGTACTAATAGTAGTAGTACTGGTATGTACTCGTGGTATGTACTACTAGTACATACTAGTATTAGTAGCACATACGAGTAGTACTAGTAGTATGTACTATTTGTATGTAGTGCTAATACTGCTAGTATGTACATATTAGTACTACTACTAGTACTAATGATATTAGTACTAGTAGTATGTACATACTGGTACTACTAGTAGTATGTATGACTAGCACTACTAGTAGTAGTATTACTACTACTAGTCGTACTTACTACTAGTATGTACATACTAATTGTACTACTAGTAATAGTACTACTAGTATGTACTAGTAGTAGTATTACTACTACTAACAGTTGTACTACTACTACTAATGGTAGTACTCCTAGTATGTTGTATGTACTTATAGTAGTAGTACTACTAGTAGTAGTACTCCTAGTATATACTAGTAGTAGTACTACTAGAAGAAGTATGTACATACTAGTAGTAATATCATTTACTATAATACGTACTATTAATACTAGTAGTAGTAGTAGTACTAGTATGTACTACTTGTACGTACTGCACGTATATACTACTAGTACTACAAGTACGTACTAGTACTAGTACTACTAGGAGTACATACTCGGAGTACATACTAGTAAATCTAGTACTAGTACTAGTACTACTAATATGTACTATTAGTACTTGTACAAACAATTAGTACTAGTACTAGTAGGTGTAGTACTAGTATGTATTACTAGTACCGCTAGTACTAGTACTATTAGGAGTAGTACTAGTATGTACTATTACTACCGCTAGTACTAGTACTAGTAGGAGTAATACTAGTATGTACTACTAGTACCGCTAGTAATAGTACTAGTAGTACATACTAATAGTACTAGTACTAGTACTCGTAGTACTAGTATTAGTACTAGTACTCGTAGTACAAAGTATTAGTACTAGTACTAGTACTACTAGTATGTACTAGTAGTGTGTACTACTAGTACGTACTAGTAGTATTAATACTAGTACTATTAGTACTTCTAATATTTACTACTCGTGTGCACTACTAGTAGTAGTACTTACTACTAATACATACTATTAGTATGTATTACAAGTACTGGTACTCTTACTAGTACGTACTAGTAGTAGTAGTAGTAGTACCTATTCTAGTAGTACATACTAGTACTACTACTAGTAGTAGATATGAGTATGTACTAGTAGTACTACCACTAATAGTACGTACTAGTAGTACATACTAGTAAGTACTACTAGCTCTAGCACGTACTACTAGTACTAGTACAGTAGCACATACTAGTAGAACACACTAGCAGTACTAGTAGTACTAGTAGTTCATACTAGTAGTACTAGTCGTACATACTAATAGTACTAGTACTACAACTAATTGTAGTACTAGTATTACTAATAGTAATACTAGTATTATTACTAGTAGTACATACTAGTAGTACATACTAGTAGTACTAGTTGTACATACTAGTAGTACATACTAGTAGTACTAGTAGTACATACAACTAGTACATTCTAGTATGTATTACTTGTATGTACTACAAGTACAAGTACTAGTACTAGTAGTAGTACTACGTACTAGTTTGTACTACTAATACTAGTATTAGTACTAGTACTAGTAGTAGTAGTACTAGTACTCGCAGTAGCTGTACTGGTATGTACTACTAGTATGTACTACTAGTACTAGTAATTCTAATACAAGTAGTTTTAGTACGAGTACTAGTAGTACGTACTCGTAGTACTAGTACTAATAGTACATACTCGTAGTACTAGTATTAGTAGTACATACTAGTAGCACATACTGGTAGTATTAGTACATATTAGTAGTTACATACTAGTAGTTTTAGTACTAGTATTAGTAGTACATACTAGTAGTACTAGTAGTACATACTAGTAGTACTAGTAGTACATACTAGTAGTACTAGTAGTACATACTAGTAGTACTAGTACAAGTAGTACATACTCGTAGTACTGGTACTAGTAGTACATACTCGTAGCACTAGTACTAGTAAGTTGTATTAGTATGTTGTACTATTAGTAGTACTACAAGTATGTACTAGTAATAGTAGTACTTACTACTAGTACTAGTAGTTCAAGTAGTACATACTAGTAGTACATAGTAGTAGCACTAGTAGTGTTAGAAATAGTACTAGTTGTATTTGTACTAATACTAGTACTAGTAGTACATACTAGTAGTTCATACTAGTAGTACATACTAATATGTACTACTAGTATGTAGTACTACTATGTACTAATAGAATGTACAACCAGTATGTACTACTAGTACTAGTGTACATACTAGTACTACAAGTAGTACGAAATTGTAGTACATACTACTAGTACATACACGTACTACTACTAGCAGTATGTACTACTAGTACTATTACGTACTACTAGTATCAGTACTAGTAGTACATACCAGTAGAACTATTAGTACATACTAGCAGTACTCGTACTTTTAGTACATACTAGTAGTACTAGTACTAGTAGTACATAAGAGCAGTACATACTGCTAGTACATACTAGTATGTACTACTAGTTTTAGTACTACTAGTAGTACAGACTAGTATTACTAGTACTACTGTACTAGTAGTTCATACTAGTAAGACATACTACTAGTATATACTAGTAGCTCATACTAGTAGTACATACTAGTAGTACATACTACTAGTACGTGCTTGTACTATTACTAGTACTACATACTACTAGTAGTACATAAAAATAGTACATACTACTAGTAGTACATACAAATAGTACATACTACTAGTAAAACTAGTACTAGTACTACTACTAATAGTACATACTGGTATGTAGTACTAGTACTAATACGTACTAGTAGTATATACTACTAGTACTATTAGTATGTACTACTAGTTGTACTAGTACTTGTACTATTAGTATGTACTACTAGTTGTACTAGTACTTGTACTACAAGTATGTACTACTAGTAGTACTAGTAGTACATACTAGCATGTTCTGCTAGTACTAGTAGTCATATTACTAGTATGTAGTAGTAGTATTTACTATTAATATGTACTTGTAGTGGTAGTACGTACTAGTACTAGTACTGCTAGTAGTACATACTTTTAGAACTACTAATAGTTGTACATACTAGTAACCGTAGTACTAGTATGTACTAGTAGTATGTACTACTAGTATGCACTACTAGTAGCACTAATAGTACTAATACTAGTACTACTAGTATGTACTATTAGTACTACTAGTATGTACTACTAGTACTACTAGTATGTACTACTAGTACTACTAATACTACTAGTATGTACTACTAGTATTACTAATATTAGTAATACTAGTACGTACTACCACTACTTGTACTTACAAGTAGTACTTACTAGTACTAATATTACTAATAGTACTTAGTAATAGTAATACTATTAGTACTAATAATAGTACTACTATATTACTGTTATTTAGTAGTACTGATATTACTAGTAATAGTACTAGTAGTATTATAAGTATTGTTAATAATACTAACAGTAATAGTTATACTAATAATAGTAGTGCTATTGCCATACTATTTAGTACTATAATATCAATACTATTATTACTATTACTATTGTACTTCTAGTAGTGCTAAGTATTAGTCTTAGTACTAATTGTACTACTACTAGTAATACTTCTAATAATACTTAGTACTAGTAATAGTAGTAATAGTAGTATAGTGGTACTAGTAGTAATAATACTATTAGTACAAATAATACTACTAATATTATTAATACAAATAGTACTACTATTAGTAGTACAAAGTACTAATAGGATGATCTAGTCGTAGTATTAATAGTCGTACTATTAGTAGTACTAATACTAGTAGTAATAGTAGAGTAGTACTAGTACTAGTAGTAGTACTTATATTAGTACTAGTAGTATGTACATATTAGTAGTCGTGCTACTAGTACTACTACTACAACTACTACTTGTACTAATAGTACATACATATTAGTTGTACTAGTAGTACTACTATTAGTAGTATTAGTAGTACTACTACTAGTACTAGTATGTGCCACTATGTACTAGTATGTACTACATACGACTACTAGTACATACTAGTACTAGTAATACTATGTACTACCAGTACTACTAGTAGTACAAATGTACTAGTATTCGTAGTACTACAAGTACAAGTACTCGTACTAGCACATATGTACTAGTAGTATAGTACATACTACTAGTAGTACTACTACTACTACTAGTATGAACACACTAGGGTTATGCAGTATGTACATAGTACTACTAGTATGTACTACCAATACTACTATTACTATTAATACATACTACTACATATGTACTACTACTAGTATGTGCTACTAGTATGTACTACAGGTATGTGCTACTAGTATGTACTTATAGTACATACTAATACTACTAGTAGTATGTACTACTAGTAATATGTACTATTAGTAGTGCAACTAATAGTATCTACTATTAGTAATAATACTACTAGTAGTACGTAAAAGTAGTAGTAGTATTAATACTACTAAGAGTATGTACTACTAGTAATACTACTAGTAGTATGTACTACTAGTAATACTAGTAGTATGTACTACTAGTATGTAGTATGGTTGTAGTACATACTAGTAGTATATACTAGTACGTATTAGTATGTACTAGTACATACTAGTATGTATTAGTTTGTATTAGTATGTACTAGTACATACTACTATGTACAACTAGTATGTAGGAATAATATGAACTAGAAGTATGTACTAGTATATAGAACTAGTATGAACTACTTTGTACTACTAGGATGTACAAATATGTAGTACTAGTATGTACTACTAGTATGTACTAATATGTACTACAAGTATGTAATAATAGCATGCAGTACTAGTATGTATTAGTAGTTTATACTACTAGTAGTACTACTTGTATGAATTAGTATGTGCTACTAGTATGTAATACTAGCATGTAATACTAGTATGTACTAGTAATATACACTACTAGTAGTACGACTAGTATGTACTAATATGTACTACTAGTATGTACTGGTATGTTCTAGTAGTACTACTTGTATGTACTAGTAGTACTAGTATGTACTACTCGTATGTACGAGTATGTAATACTAGTATGTACTAGTATGTACTGCTAGTACTACTAGTACTAGTATGTACTACTAGTACTTCTACTACTACTACTAGCATTAGTATGTTACACTAATACAAGTACTACTAGAACAAGTATGTACCACTAGTACTAGTGTATACTACTGATACTAGTATTACTAGTAGTACTAGTACAACTTGAAAGTTCAACTAGTATGTATTACTTCTACTGCTAGTACTAGTCCTAGTACTACTAGTATGAATGTACTAGTAGTAGTAGTACTGGTACTTACTTGTGGTATGAACTACTAGTACATACTAGTATTAGTAACACATACGAGTAGTACTAATAGTATGTATTATTCGTATGTAGTGCTAATACTGCTAGTATGTACATATTAGTACTACTAGTAGTGCTAGTCATACATACTACTAGTAGTACCAGTATGTACATACTGGTACTACTAGTAGTATGTATGACTAGCACTACTAGTAGTAGTATTACTACTACTAGTCGTACTTACTACTAGTATGTACATACTAAATGTACTACTAGTAATAGTACTACTAGTATGTACTAGTAGTAGTACTACTACTACTAATAGTTGTACTCCTAGTATGTTGTATGTACTTATAGTAGTAGTACTACTAATAGTAGTACTCCTAGTATATACTAATAGTAGTACTACTAAGATAAGTATGTACATACTAGTAGTAATAGCATTTACTATAGTACGTACTATTAATACTAGTAGTAGTAGTAGTAGTACTAGTATGTACTACTACTACGTACTACAAGTATATACTACTAGTACTACAAGTACATACTAGTACTAGTACTACTAGGAGTACCTACTCGGAGTACATACTAGTCGTTCTTGTACTAGTACTAGTACTACTAATATGTACTATTAGTACTCATACGAACAGCTAGTACAAGTACTAGTACTAGTAGGAGTAGTACTAGTATGTATTACTAGTACGGCCAGTACTAGTACTAGTAGGAGTAGTACTAGTATGTACTACTACTACCACTAGTACTAGTACTAGTAGAAGTAGTACTAGTATGTACTACTAGTACCGTTAGTATTAGTACTAGTAGTACATACTAATAGTACTAGTACTAGTACTCGTAGTACTAGTATTAGTACTAGTACTAGTATTAGTACTAGTACTAGTACTACTAGTAGTATGTACTAGTAGTGTGTACTACTAGTACGTACTAGTAGTATTAGTACTAGTACTACTAGTACTTCTAATATGTACTACTCGTGTGTACTACTAGTAGTAGTACTTACTACTAATACATACTATTAGTATGTATTACAAGTACCGGTACTCTTACTAGTACTAGTAGTACAAACTAGTACTACTACTAGTAGTACATATGAGTATGTACAAGTAGTACTACTACTAATAGTACGTACTAGTAGTACATACTAGTATGTACTACTAGTTCTAGCACGTACTACTAGTACTAGTACTAGTAGCACATACTAGTAGAACACACTAGTAGTACTAGTAGTATAGACTAGTAGTACATATTAGTAGTACTAGTAGTTCATACTAGTAGTACTAGTCGTACATACAAATAATACTAGTACTACTACTAATTGTAGTACTAGTATTACTAATAGTAATACTAGTACTATTACTTTTAGTACATACTAGTAGTACTAGTAATACATACAGTTGGTACATTATAGTATGTATTACTTGTATGTACTACAAGTACTAGTACTAGTAGTAGTACTACGTACTAGTTTGTACTACTACTAGTAGTATTAGTACTAATACTAGGAGTAGCAGTACTAGTACTCGTAGTAGTTGTACTGGTATGTACTACTAGTATCGACTACTAGTACTAGTATTTCTAGTACAAGTAGTTTTTGTACTAGTACTAGTAGTACATACTCGTAGTACTAGTACTAGTTGTATATACTCGTAGTACTAGTACTAGTAGTACATACTCGTAGTACTAGTACTAGTAGTACATACTAGTAGCACATACTAGTAGTACTAGCACATACTAGTAGTTCTAGCAGTACATACATGTTGTTTTAGTACTAGTACTAGTAGTACATACTAGTAGTACTAGTATTAGTAGTACATACTCGTACTATTACTAGCAGTACGTACGACTAGTACTATTACGTACTACTAGTATCAGTACTAGTAGTACATACCAGTAAAACTAGTAGTACATACTAGCAGTACTAGTACTTATAGTACATATTAGTAGTACTAGTACTAGTAGTACATACGAGCAGTACATACTGCTAGTACATACTAGTATGTACTACTAGTACTAGTACTACTAGTAGTACATACCAGTATTACTAAGACTACTGTACTAGTAGTTCATACAGTAATACATACTACTAGTAGTTCATACTAGTAGTACATACTACTAGTACGTACTTGTACTATTACTAGTAGTACATGTTAATAGTACATACTAATAGTACATACTACTAGTAGTATTAGTACTAGTACTACAGCTAGTAGTACATATTGGTATGTAGTACTAGTACTAGTAGTACTAATACGTACTAGTAGTATATACTACTAGTACTATTAGTATGTACTACTAGTTGTACTAGTACTTGTACTACTAGTATGTACTACTGGTAATACTAGTAGTACCTACTAATAGTACATACTAGTATGTTCTGCTAGTACTAGTAGTCATATTACTAGTATGTAGTAGTAGTATTTACTATTAGTATGTACTAGTAGTACGTACTAGTACTAGTACTGCTAGTAGTACATACTTTTAGAACTACTAGTAGTTTTACATACTAGTAGTCGCAGTACTAGTATGTACTAGTAGTATGTACTACTAGTATGTACTACTAATAGCACTAATAGTACTAATACTAGTACTACTAGTATGTACTACTAGTACTACTAGTATGTACTACTAATACTACTAGTATGTACTACTAGTAGTACTAGTACTAGTACTAGTACTTCTACTTGTAGTAGTACTAGTACTACTAGTGGTACATACTAGTAGTATTAGTAGTACATACTAGTAATACTAGTAGTACATACTAGTGTTACATACTAGTATGTACTACTTGTACTTGTAGTAGTAGTATTATTAAGTACTACTAGTATGTTCTACTAGTATGTACTAATAGTATGCACTAGTAGTACATACTAGTACTAGTGCTTCTAATACTACATACTAGTAGTACTACTAGTAGTAGTAGTACTAGTATGTACTAATAGTGGTACTAGTACTAGTACTACTAGTACTAGTATTACTAATATTAGTAATATTAGTACGTACTACCACTACTTGTACTTACAAGTATTACTTACTAGTACTAATATTACTAGTAGTACTTAGTATTAGTAATACTATTAGTATTAATAATAGTACTACTAGTATATTAGTACTATTATATTATCGCTATTTAGTAGTACTGATATTACTAGTAATAGTACTAGTAGTACTATAAGTATTAATAATACTAAGAGCAATAGTTATACTAATAATAGTAGTGCTATTACCATACTATTTAGTACTATAACATCAATATTATTATTACTATTACTATTGTACTTATAGTAGTACTAAGTATTAGTACTATTACTAATTGTACTACTACTAGTAATACTTCTAATAATACTTACTACTAGTAATAGTAGTAATAATAGTATAGTGGTACTAGTAGTAATAATACTACTAGTACAAATAATACTACTAATATTATTAGTACTAATAGTACTACTATTAGTAGAAGTATTACTAGTAATAGCATTAGTACTACTAAGTACTAGTTCTTGTGCTGCTAGTAGTACATACTTTTAGAACTACTAGCAGTAGTACATACTAGTAGTAGTAGTACTAGTATGTACTAGTAGTTCATACTAGTACTAGTGCTTCTAATACTACATACTAATAGTAGTACTACTACTAGTAGTACTAGTTTGTACTACTAGTGGTACTAGTATGTACTACTCGTACTAGTACGTACTACTAGTACTAGTACTACTAGTACTAGTATTACTAATATTAGTAATACTAGTACGTACTACCACTACTTGTACTTACAAGTGGTACTTACTAGTACTAATATTACTAGTAGTACTTAGTATTAGTAATACTATTAGTACTAATAATAGTACTACTATATTACTGCTATTTAGTAGTACTGATATTACTAGTAATAGTATTAGTAGTATTATAAGTATTATTAATAATACTAACAGTAATAGTAATACTAATAATAGTAGTGCTATTACCATACTATTTATTACTATAATATTAATACTATTATTACGATTACCATTGTACTTCTAGTAGTACTAAGTATTAGTACTAGTACTAATTGTACTGCTACTAGTGTTACTTCTAATAGTACTAGTACAAATAATACTACTAATATTATTAGTACTAATAGTACTATTATTAGTAGAAGTATTATTAGTAGTAGTAGTACTAGTATTATTAGTATTACTAGTATTACTAGTAGTATTACTAGTACTCTACTATTACTTACACTAATAGTAGTAGTAATACTAGTATAACTACAATTCTAATAGTAATACTATTAGTAGTACTAATAGTACTAGTATTAATACTAGTAATAGTAGTACTACTACTACTACTAGTTCAAGCAGTAGTAGTACTACTACTACTAGTTCAAGTAATAGTAGTAGTACTACTACTACTAGTACTACTATTACAAGCATGTACTATTAGTAGTACTACAAGTAGTAGTAATTGTAAGTACTATAATCAATGATAAGGCATAGAATCAATGATATCATTGATTAAAAAAAATCTTTTTTTTTTTTTCAACGGTAAACTACGACTTATCATTCAATAATATTTTATTTTTTTTTAATGGTAACATACGATTTATTCTTGATTCTAATATTTTTTTTTTGTTTTGAATGGTAGCATACAACTTATCAATGATTCAAAAATAAAAAAAAATTTAAACGATAAAACAGCGACTTATTATTGATTCAAATATAAAAATGTTTTGAAAGATAAACAATGACTTGACTTATCATTGATTAAAAAATATATATATATCTATTTCAACGGTAACATACAACTTATCTTTTTTGTATGGTATACTACAACCTATCATTGATCCAATAATATAGATATGTATTTAGTCGTAGAATCAATGATATACTTATCATTGATACCAAAATATATATATATATATATATATTTTTTCAACGGTAAAGTACAACCTATCATTGATTCAATAATATTTTTCTTTTTTTTTAACGGTAACATACGACTTACCATTGATTCATTTATTTTATTTTTTTGCTTTGAATTGGTAACATACAACTTGTCCTTGATTCAAAAATAAATTTTTTCTTTTGAACGATAAGCAACGACTTATCATTGATTTAAAAATAAATTTTTTGTTGCAAGATAAGCAACGACTTGACTTATCATTGCTTCAAATATATATATATATATATATATATATATATATATATATATATATATATATATGTATATGTATATGTATATGTATATGTATATGTATATGTATATGTATGTATGTATATATATATACATACATATACATATATGTACATACATATATATACATATAGATATATATGTATATATCTATATAGATATACATACATACATATATATATATATATATATATATATATATATATATATATATATATATATATATATATATATATATATATATATATATATGTATGTATGTATATCTATATAGATATATACATATATATATATATGTATATATATGTATATGTATATATATGTAGCTTTTCTTAACGATAAACTACAAGTTATTATTGATTCAAAAATTAATTTTTTTTAATGGTGACTTACGATTTATCATTGATTTCGAGAAAAAAAAATTTGTTTTGAATGGTAGCGTACAACTTATCATTGATTCAAAAATATATATATTTTTTTAATGGTAAACTACGACTTATCATTGATTCAAAAATAGTTTTTTATTTTATTTTTTTGAATGGTAATGTTCGACTTATCATTGGCTCAAAAGAATATATATATTTTTGAACGGTAACGTATGACTTATCATTGCTTCCAAATTATTATTTTTTTTAACGGTAACATCCGACTTATTGTTGATTAAAAAAAAAAAAAAATTTTGAACGGTAATGTACGACTTATCATTGATTCAAAAATATATATTTTTTTGAACGGTATCATACGGCTTGTCGTTGATTCATAAAGAAAAAATTTTTCAACAATAACATACGATTTATCTTAGATTCAAAAATAAATTTTTTTTTTTTTAACAGTAACGTTCGAATTATCGTTGATTCAAAAAAAAAAAAAAAATGATCGGCAACGTATGACTTATCATTGATTAAAAATAAAAAAAAATTTCAACGGTAAACTACGACTTATCATTGATTCAAAAATATATATTTTTTGAACGGTGAACTACGACTTATCATTGATTCAAACATATATATTTTTTGAAAGGTACCATATGACATATCATTCATTAAAAAATATATACTTTTTTTTTAACGATAAACTACGTCTTATCATTGTTTTAATATTTATTTATTTTTAACGGTAACGTTCAACTTATCGTTCATTCAAATATATATATATATATATATATATATATATATATATATATATATATATATATATATATATATATATATATATATATATATATATATATATATATATATATATATATTTCAACAGTAAACTACGAGTTATCGTTGATTTTTTTAATCAACGATAAGTTGAACGTTACCGTTACAACAAAAAAAAAAGAAATGTAATTGAATCAATGATTAGTCGTACTTTACCATTGAAAAAAAAATTATTTATTTTTTAATTAAAGACAACTCATACATTACCATTCAAAAAAAATTAATTTGAATCAATGATAAGTCGTACGTTAACGTCCGACTTATTGTTGATTTAAAAAAAAAAAAAAAATTGAACTGTAAAATACGACTTATCGGTGATTCAATTGGTTTTTTTTTATGGTATACTAATACTTATCATTGTATCAATTTTTGTTTGAACGGTAACGTCCGACTTAATGTTGATTCTAATATATATATATATATATATATATATATATATATATATATATATTCAAACGGTAACGTACGACATATCATTGATTCAAATTTTGAACAGTAAACTACGACTTATGATTGATTCAAGAATAAATTTTCTTTTTAACGGTAACAGATGACTTATCATTGACTCAAATTTTGAACAGTAAACTACAATTTATTATTGATTCAATAATAATTTTTTTTTTAAGGGTAACGAACGACTTATCATTGATTCAAAAAAAATATTTGTTTTTCGAAATGGTAACGTTCGGCTTACCATTGATGCAAAAATTCTTTTTTTTTCATTTTTTTTGAACGTTAACATTCGACTTATCAATGATTCAAAAATAAATATATACATATATATCATTGATTCTAATATATATATATATATATATATATATATATATATATATATATATATATATATATATATATATTTTTTTTTTTTTTTTTTTTTTTTTTTTTTTTTTTTTGAGTTGTAACGTATAACTTATCATTGATTCAAAAGTAATTTTGTTTTTTTTTTAACGGTAATTTGCGACTTATCATAGATATATATTTTATACTGCGACTTATCATTGAATCAATAAATTTTTTTTTAATGGTGACGTTCGACTTATCATTAATATATATATATCTATATATTAGACCGGTAAACTACAACTTATCATTGACTCGATAATTTTTTATTTATTTTTAATGGTAACATACGACTTATGATTCATTCAAATATATATATATATATATATATATATATATATATATATATATATATATTCGGTAATGTACGTCTTATCATTAGTTCAATTTTTTTTTTTTTAACGGTACAATACAACTTATCATAGATTCAAAAACAATTTTTTTTTGAACAGTAACAATTTTTATTTTTTTTTTAATTGAAACTACAACTTATCATTGATTTCAAAATAATTTTTTTTTTTGAACGGTAAACTACGACTTATCATTGATTCAAAAATACTTTTTTTTTTATTTGAACGGTAAACTACAACTTATCATTGATTCAAAAATACTTTTTTTTTTTTTTGAACGGTAAACTACTACTTATCATTGATTCAAAAATACTTTTTTTTTTAACGGTAACGTCCGACTTATCAATGATTCAAAAATATATATGTATATCTTTTTTAATGGTAATGTACGACTTATCATTACTTCATTCGACTTATCATTGATTGTTATATATATATATATATATATATATATATATATATATATATATATATATATATACTTTTTTTTTTTTTTTTGAACGATAACGTAAGGCTTATACTTGATTAAAAAATAAATTTTTTTGGAGCGATAAACTACGACTTCTCATCGAT